>NW_022437047.1:4605859-4635917 GCF_009761245.1 Sapajus apella
TCTCTGATCTTTATTCTGGGGCCAACTTAAAGCTTATTTTGGGGACAAAATATATATATATAAACATCTATTTATACACACATGCATAACACTTCATTGCCTCCACTGGAGAAGAAATTATTGGAATGTATCTTTTTCATCCAGTTTAATGCTGAAGCAGAAAACTAGGGTGGACAAGCTGGTTGTCTCATTACTAAACATTAGTGTTGACTCAAAAGTCTTTCAACATCACTTTAGCAATGCTCAGGACTACACTATCACATCTTTACATCTTATCATTGGTTTTATTCTTAAAAATTAATCAAACAAATTTGAGTTTAGGTTTATCCAATCTAAAGAGTTTCATGTGATATGTCACCCACTATTATCATTGCATCTCTAACTGCCATCATGCATCTTTTTAAAAATATTATTTGAACAGGTAGGTTTCTTCACAGATACATCAACTATTGTGTATATATCTCTAGTCCCCTGTTAATGAATATCAGCAGGAATCTTATCATTTCATGTCTAAGGGTCTGTGTGGGCATGAAATTGTTAGGAATTTTTTTAACAAGTAACTGATTCAAAAATTCATTGCTTAAAAACAAAATAATTTTTATAGAAGCATTCAGAACCCCAAAGAGATTATAACTCACACACACTTATTTTAAAAAGCAGATAATAATTATTCTTATTCCTTTTCCCCACACATCCCCTTATACCAACTTAAATCTTCACCAATACAGAGGAATCCAGGAGGAATCACAAGAGAAGCATCTTTCCTATCCTCACTGAAGTGAGAGACAGTGAACCTTTCCTTTGCTTGTACTCAGTGCCTGGAATCACCTAGGAAAGCCCCTTTCTGTGGGAGTTCAGCAGCCAGGAGCAAGCTGGCCTTACAGCCTCCACCCTGGTCACTGACAGGTTACTCAGGCTATGACCACTGAGGTCCACTTCCACTAATGCCTCAGAATTTTAACTTGAGCCTAACAAATTTGCATGGTATGTGGGCACACATCACTGTATATTGCAACTGGAATGCAAACAAAGTGGACCTTAATGGCAATTGAATCCCATCCTCTCATTGTACAGATGAGGATGTTAAAATGCAGACAGGTGACAAGCAGATATTTGGTTGTGCTCATAATCCATTTCAGTGTCAATATTGAACTAATTACTTAATTAAAAATCACAAAATTGATTCATATTTATACAAACATCTATGGACTTACCAATGGAATTTATACCTTATATATATCTATAAATATTATAGACTTTCTGGACATTCAAATCCCTTCTGTGGAAAATTCTGAGGCTTTTAGATTCTGGACTTCTTCTGGTCGGATGAGACTTGTTTCTCTCCACATGGTACAGTCAGTTGTAACACAGGAAATCCCATTTAGGAACATATGCAGGGAAAATGGTCATCACTTTGTTAAGTCCTGGTTTATCACTTACCTCCATCACTTCCTGGCATCATGACTATCTCACCTGATCTTACTTTCCATTAGATTAGAGCCCATTCTAGGCCATCACCCAAAAACTGGAGGAGACCTTTTGGTACTTGTAATTGAGTTTATTTTCGTGTATTTAGTTTGTTTTGATGCAAAATATAAATTTAATGAATAAAATAAAATATCCAGAATGTCTTTTTTTAAGCCCAGAGGATAAGCATTCCTTAGCGTGTATGTGATGGAGTAATATGACACATATTGACCAGAATATTACTGAGGTTGCCAGCAGAGATAGCAACATGAACAAAAGTATGGCTTAAAGTTCCTAAAGCTTTGATTTGTTGCCTTCTTGAAAGGAGGCAGTCTTAATGTACTCCTTATATGCCATTAAGGCATCTTTACCTCTGGATATTTATATTTATCAGTTTATGATAGTTATTGATTTTTAACAGTTATGTTAAATCTCTTGAAGAAACATATGTAAAGATATTTTCAAAATTCATAGTTTGTTGTTAATCACGTATGCCCCAAAACTATTGCTAAGCAAAAGTTTTCATTATGTGTATTTTGAGGGAGTATAAATTTAATTTACAGTGAGAAGGATAAAACCCAGGATTCGTCACCATCATTTCAAACCAGACACTGTGATCCTGGAGCTTTTTCTTTGTTTTTGTTTTAATGGGTTGAGAGAGGCTTCCTGATTTGCTTCTTGGTTGATTTTCTTATATATTTGGTGGTGTCAACATTGAGGCTCACCAGATCTCTGGCAAAGCCTATTGTGAGGAATAGCTGGGCCAGTGTTTTAACTTTGGAATATACTGAAAGGATCATATTCTATCATTGACAGTCTTTTACTTAGATGGCATTACTGAATATACATTTTCAGAAATTATTTTGAAGACTCACATCAAAGAAGAAGCTCATCAAGAATACTCAAAAGAACTCTACAGATTTAGTGCAATCTCTATCAAAATACCAACGGCAATCTTCACAGAAATAGAAAAAAAAAAAAACCCTAAAATGTATATGGAACCACAAAAGAATCAGAATAGCCATAGCTATCCTAAGCAAAAAGAAAAAAAAAAAAAAGCTGAAGCAATCATATTGCCTGACTTCAAATTATACTATAGAGGTTCAGTAACCAAAATAGCAGGATACTGGCATAAAAAAAGACACAGACATCAGTGGAACAGAATAGAGAACCCAGAAACAAATGCACACACCTACAGTGTACTCATTTTTAACAAAGGCACCAAGGACATACACTGGAGAAAAGACAGTCACTTCAATAAGTGGTGCTGGGTAAATTGGATATATGCAGAAGGAAACTGGACCCCTATCTCTCACCATATACAAACATCAAATTAAAATAGATTAAAAAGTTAAACCTAAGACCTCAACTATGAAACTACTACAAGAAAACATTGGGGGAAAATCTCCAGGACATTGATCTGGGCAGAGAATTTTTGAGCATTTTACATAACCATAGGCAGCCAAAGCAAATGGACAAATGAGATCATAAGTTGAAAAGCTACTGCACAGCAAAGGATACTATCAACAACGTGGAGAGACAGCCCACAGAATGGGAGAAAACAGTTGCAAATGACTCCTTTGATAAGGGATCAATAATCAGAATATATAAGGAGCTGAAACAACTCTACAGAAAAAAATCTAATAATCTGGTCAAAAAATGGGCAAAAGATTTGCATAGACATTGCTCAAAAAAAAAAAAAAAAGAAAAAGAACCTACAAATGGCAAACAGCTATATGAAAAGGTGCTCAACTGCATTGATCTTCAAAGAAGTGCAAATTAAAGCTACAATGAGATAGAAGGAGGGTTACCAGAGGCTGGGAAGGGTAGCAGGAGGCTGTGGGAGAGGCAAAGATGGTTAATGGGTACCAAAAAAAATAAATAAATAAATAAAATAGAAAGAATGAGTAAGACCTACTGTTTGATAGTACAGGAGGGTGACTATAGTTAATAATTACTTAATTGCAAATTATAAAATAACTTAAAATTGTGATTGAATTGTTTCTAACTCAACAATAAAATTAAATTAAAGAACATGGCGGAGGGCAAAAAAAAATTTAAATACAAAAAATAAAAATAATGCCATGAAATAAGTAAACTGGATATTCACATAATGAAATGGCTACTTTTGAAAAGGGTTTAATTTTTACATAACTATAAAAGGTAGCCTCCCACTACCCTTCCCAGCCTCTGGTAACCCTCCTTGTGCTCTCTCTGTTCTTGAATTGTGTTGTTTTGGTTTTTAGATCCCACAAACAAATGAGAATATGCCATGCTTGTGTTTCTGTGCCTGAATAGTTTAGAATAGCTCTATGAGAAAACCTCAGATTTTTCCAAAATAATAGAGTTAAATTTAAGATTTTTTT
Organism: Sapajus apella; assembly: GCF_009761245.1. Lineage (NCBI taxonomy): Eukaryota > Metazoa > Chordata > Mammalia > Primates > Cebidae > Sapajus > Sapajus apella. The sequence continues at coordinate 4,609,693 of NW_022437047.1, forward strand.
AAAAATTGTCTCTTTTCTAGTTTCTTTAATAATTTTTTAAAAAAATATATTTAAGAAATTTTAGACCAGGCATGGTGGCTCATACCTGTAATCCCAGCACTTTGGGAGGCCAAGGCAGGCGGATCACTTGAGCCCAGACATGCAAACCAGCCTGGCCAACATCAGGAAACCCCATCTCTACTAAACATACAAAAATTAGCTAGGTGTGGTGGTGGGCACCTGTAATCCCAGCTTCTTGAGAGGCTGAGTCAGAATCACTTAAGCCTGGGAAATGGAGGTTGCAGTGAGCTGAGATGGCACCACTGAACTCCAGCCTGGGTGACAGAGCAACACTCCATCTGAAAACAAAAACAAAAACAAAAACAAACAAAAAAAGAGAAATTTTGAACAAGATACAGAAGACTCCAAAAGGGCAAGCAATATGGCATATAATTCAGAACAGGGTCTTCGAAATACAGGTCCTGATTTGGTCATTGCAGGCCATGTTTCTTTGATAAAACACCTTTGCTCAATTACTTGCATAGTAAAAAGGGGACAGTAAGGGTGCCTAGTTTCTAATGTAGCAGAGAGGGTTGCATCAGAATGTCTTCAATAAGTTTAGCACATTGCCTGTCACAAAGTGATATTAATGGTTATGTTCATAATGCCATTAACATATTAAGAATCAATTTATTTTAACAAATAAGGTTGTGGCTTTAGTTTTTAATTGAAATAGATAATTTAAGCACGTTCTCTTAATTGTTTTGTAAAATTTATCGTGTCTTTCCATATGCCAAGTTGTTAACAATTCTATTTTCTTAATCTCTCAAAGTTGCCACATTTCAATAGAAATAACTGTTAAAAACGTGATTTTTCCCTCTACTTGTATCTGAACATCATTTAATCCAAAAGCTAAAGAAAGGAAAAATTGGGAGATAATGGTTTCACTGTTCACAGACTAGCTTTCCCACTGGCTCTGTGACCTCAAAACAAATTAGTTTACTCCTCTGTGCCTCTGGGCCAATGAAGAAGGTTTCAGCTGCCAACTAGAGAAGAAACTCCTGAGAATGCCTTTAGCAATAGCACAGCGGAGGCAGATTAGCTCCAGGGCTGGTTAATTCAGTGTCCCAAGGACAATATCTAAGATCTAAGGCTTCTTCCCGACTGTGTTTCCTGCATTCCTCCGTATTTGTTTTCTTCATGAACTCATGTTGGCTCTGCAGGACTAGGCATTACCCATACACGTAACTCTAGTAGAAACAGGAATGAGCATGTCTTTTCTTTTGTATCCTTCATAAGACTGAGAATCTCCTTCCTACAACTCTCCACTTCAGGATCTCCCTGACATGCCACTATTCAGAACTGGGTCACGTGTCACCGCAGCCACTGCCAAGAGTAGTGAGATTGCTTTGCTTGGTTAGAGTGGTTAGATTAATCAGGATTTATCTCTTAGGTGGAGAGGGTTTCTTCTCTGTAAGTTGGATAGTTTAACAAAATTTACTACAGGATTGAAAGGACTTGGGTAACAGTGTACAGTATCTGCCAAAGCCTTAATTTTTTTAGCCTATAGAATAGGACAAAGTTCAGTTTTATCTAGGTCACAGAATTTTTAAAGGATAAATGATATAATGTCAGCTTGTGCAGATATAAGCAAGCCTATGACTCTCAAATGAACAGCAGTGCTTTCACGATAAGTATAAGGATCCTTGGCCAGTTATGTATAAATGCAACCCTGATTTCTCCTTTACCTCCTTTCCCACTGTTCACCCATGGCTTTCAGCATTCATTTTTTTCTACATTGATCCCCATTCCAAATTCATATGACGATAAAAGGTACAAACTAGATAACTTCCAGTCTTCTTACTGTCTTAACAAGTTTGCAGGGAGCCATTAATAATGTAGAGCAAAATGCAATCCAGGTGTGTATACTACCAAGCCATAAATTACAAAGGTAGCTCTACAAAAGGCAACTTCATTCCATGTTGTAAAACTATCTTGTATTCCTTCTGTGTAAGTGCGCACGGGGAGAACTCAAAGGGTTTATGGCTTAGGATGCATGCTCTCTTAACAGACACTGTTCTTGTCCCTTGTTGTGACCATTCTGAGTTGTTTTATGCAAATGTGACCCACTAAGAAGGATTGATTTGTGCTCAGGCCTCAGACAATGCCCACTTTCTTATGCCCTGGGATTTGTTTCGTAGCTGCCCCGGCCCTGCGGTTGAGGTTTCTCACCAATTCGATTCTAATACATGAACACTTTCCTTTGAGTCTCTCTGTCTGATTTCTCTTTGCATTTACCTGCTCCCATCAATGCAAAACACTGAACGGTTCAGATTGATTTTCCTTCTCAAAACATGAAAGGTCTGTTTTTCAAACTTCAGTGTTTTCTAAGGAAATATCTCTGATCAATATGTGTAAGAATTAAGGGAAAACAGCAGACTCCTTCTTCTGATTGTTAGTAACTCAAAGCAACTTGTTTACCTGTTTGGATTCTTCCCAGCAGAAAACGTTAACAATTGCAATTATCACCATTATGCAGTATGTTCAATTGTACAATCAATGTAATTGCCAAATGGAAATTATACAATAAATATAATTGCTGCTTTACTCCTGTGCGGTATTTCAGTGGCATTTCGCATTTATTTTGTCCTTTAATTAGTAACAGGTATAATTACAGCGCTACACTCAGAGCTGAAACTGAGTAATTTGTGGGAGTGAGCATAGTGTACAGATATTGAAAGGGGGCTGCTGTGACTCATTCTTTGCTGGAATTGTCTAAATACATCCACCTATTGTCTAAAACCCACCTAATGGCCCCAAATTGAGCTGACCTGTGGACACATTTGATGTAAACTCCAGGTAAAAAATTCCCTGCAGTTCATGAAATAGATGACTTTGCCATCCTTCTGCTTGACTTCCTGCATCCCATTGTACCTATTATTTGTCAATCTGGATGAATTTGTTCATTCATTAATTTAATCAGTATTTATTGAGCACTGATTATTTGCCAGGTATTATTTTGGAGATATGTTGTGAACAAGAGAGGCATGAAGCTTAAATTCTAGGGGAAAAATACGGAGACCACATAAGAAGCCAATCAAGTGATAGGAAGTTGAAGGTGATTTGTGCTAAAACATGCTAAGAAGAAAAAGTTACTGTGATGTCATAATATCTTTTGATTGCATGGTCAGGGAGAACAACTTTCCAAGACACGATATTTAGCTTGAGATAACAATGATGCAGGTTGTTCAAAGGGGGATGGAAGAAGGAGAGAAGAGAGAAAGAGAGAGAGAGAAAGTGAGAGAGAGAGTCTGTGAGGTGCACTGGAAGAGGTAGAGAGAGAAGGGCTTAAATTTAGAGGTCTCCACAAGATAACAAGGAATTTGATAATTATTATAAATGTTATGGGAAACCAGTGGAGAGTTTGGTGCATGACAGTGACATAACTTGATTTCCATTTTCTTTTCTTTTTATTTTTTAGACGGAGTCTCACTTTGTCACCCAGGCTGGAGTACAGTGGCACGATCTTTGCTCACTGCAACCTCCGTCTCCAGGGTTCAAGTGATTCTCCTGCCTCAGCCTCCTGAGTAGCTGGGATTCCAGGTGTGCACCACCACGCTCAGTTAATTTTCGTATTTTTAGTACAGACCGGGTTTTGCCATGTTGGCAAGGCTGGTCTTGAACTCCTGACCTCAAGTGATCCGCACGCCTCAACGTTGCAAAGTGCTGGGATTACAGATGTGAGCCATTGTGGCAGGCCTTGATTTCCATTTTATACAAAGTCTATTTTGGTTCTCGTATAAAAACTGATTGTAGAGGAACAAGAAAGGAAAGAAAGCAGATAGGGAGAAAATTGCTACAGTCTGGGTAGAAGTTTCTGGCTGCTTGACTTAGGATGGTTCTGGTTAAAAGAACCATCATAGGAGATGAAAAGAAATAGAGTGATTAGAAGAACATTGGAAGTGGATGGCCATTGACTGTTGACAGAATTGATGTGAACAGTGAGATGAAGAATTAAATTCCCAATGGTACTAGGCTTTTGGTTTGGAAGTTCCTGGAAGTCTTTAAAAAAGAACAGTCTTATTAATAAGAAAACAAAGCTTGTTCCATTTGAAATGCTGTTAGACATCCAGGTAGACTATTGGATAAATATCCTAAAGGGGAGTAGTCAAATGACATACGCATCAGGAACAGAAGACAGAAGAGATCTCAGCATTGAGCTGTGACTTTTCGCAACATTTAGAGGTTCCACAGTAAGGAAGACTCAGCAAAGAAAACTGAATAATAGCAACTAGTGAGACTGAAGGAAAACTGGGAACCATTCCATCCAAGAGAACCTGTATCAAGAAGAGAAACATTAACGATGTGAAATTTTGCTGAGAGACTAAGATTAAAGCAAAGCTGTGTGGTCTCTGCATTTGGCAATGTGGAGGCTGCCATTGACCTTGTCAGAACAGCTTTAGTGGAGTTTCTAGGCTACATATATGATATGTGCGGGTTGAAAAAAAAAGTGAGGTGAGGAAATGAAGACAGCATGCGCAGATGATTTTTGGAGTGCTATGACAAAGAACAAGAAGCCCAGTTGTAGGTGGAGAGGCACATGGGTCAAAGAGAGGCTGTTTGATATTTCTGTATGCAAGTAAGTGAGAAAAGTGAGAAGGAGATGTTGCAGGGTGGGAGGAGGAGTGTTTTGAGAACAAAGTCCTTGAGTAGATGAGACATAGAATGCAGAGTATAAGTGAAGAGGGTGCCTCAGATGGGAACAGAGGCTTGTCTTCCTCTGTGATGGGAAAGAAGGCGAGAGTGTAGGCATGGATTCAGGAAGGTCAGTATGTGATAGTGGGAGGACTGTTGCTGCCTCCCCGTAGTTCGTGATCTAAAGGAGAGAGACACATCGTACACAGCTCACTACATGAGTCAGACAGCGGTCTGGGCAGACAGCAACAACTGCTGTGAGAGGGCACTGGTGGGAGGAATCTGCCTACCAAAGTTTTACAGTGCAGGTGGCATCTGACTTTTGTGTTGATTAATACATATTATTATGCTGTTATTTGACTTATACATCAACAGGTATAAGGGAATTTCCTCTAGAAGGCCCCCTGTGAAAGATATTGTATCAAGAAAGACACACAGGTTAATTTCTTGTTCTTAGTAAAGTTACTCTTCCCCAGATCCCTCTCAGGCATCAGTGCCTTTTCAAAGCCCCGTTCTCCTTTGAAAACTTCCTCTCTTCCTTTCCTTGGCTATTTTTTAATTATCTTGCAAGTCTAAGTTGAAGTGTTCCTCTCCTAAAAAACCTTCCCAAAGCCTACCCCACAAAACCCTTATCAATTTGAATTAGATCCTTCCTAGTTGTAGGTAGAGCAAAATAGTGGCTTCTATTTTTTTTTTTTTTTGATGCATTGGCATGACTGTTGGCTTTATCCACGTGATAGAACAAGAAGCGTCCATGGTGGTAGCCACTCTAGAGCTCAGGAGGCAAAATGATATTCTGAGACCCAGAGGGCTAGAATGAAGGCTTCCAGAAGAGAACTGTGCTTGCAGTCTTGGAAAAAATTATTGCTCATGTCTCCATGGACACGTGCAGCTGAATCTAGCTTTTCACTTTACTTTGGTTGAAGACCATTTTGATGTGTATCATGAAATAAACATACAAATAATGAAAATCATAAACAAAACTCTCAGTATATGGGTCAGAAATCCTACTCAGTTTCAAAGTATAAGTCATTTTAGGTGGGACTCAAGTAGTATCAGCACCATTTCCACAGCCCAGGGATGAACTTTATTGTGGTCCTTGTTAGGAAAGTTCAATCAAACAAGCCCCCTGCCCCTGGCCCCTGCCATATCTCTATAAAACAGTCATATGCTATGGAAAAGGCTTTAGCTCTTAGTCTGAATATAGTGGCAGGATAATATCACCTGCACCACAGATACCCATGCTCCAACTCCCACAACATGTGAGTATGTTATGTGACATGTCAAGAGAGAATTAAGTTTGTGGATGGAATTAAGGTTGCTAATCAGTTGACACTGAATTAGGAAGATTACCCTGCACTACCTGGGTAAAACTAATGTAATTACAAGGGCTCTTATAAGAAAACAGGAGAGGCAAGAGAGTCAGTGTCAGAGAGACACAGCATGAAAAGGACTCGACTGGGCATTTCTGGTTCTAAAGACAGAAGGTGGCCACAGATGAAGGAGCATAGGTTAGAAAAGGCAAGAAGTTGGATACGTCCCCTATAGTCTCCAAAAGGAGTACAGCTTTGCTGATATTTTCATTTTAGTCCAATGACACTAGTTTCAGATGCCTGACCTGCAGGATGGTAAGATTATAAATTTGTGCTGTTTTAAGTCATAAATTTTGCAAACATTTGTTGCAGCAGCAATAGGAAACTAATATCCAGTGTGATGTACCTCTGTGCCTGAATCTGAAACTCCATCTAAAACCTGTGCATACTCACAGTGTATAAATTGGTGACAAGATGACAACATGGGGGGATTCATAAGCAAAGTGCTGTGCCTGAGAACGGTGCCCTTTCAGTAAGGGGATACTGAATACTTGTCAGTTTTTAAACAGAACCCGGCAGAGTTTCAGTTTCCTCAGCTTGACATTTGGGGTAGTAACACATTTCTACTTTACAGGGAGATGTAAGTAAGATAATGTGCTATGAATGGTTTTGTAAACATTTATAAATTTCCTCGTAAGATCTCTGCGATGATTCTGATAACCTTATGCAACGCTAGAAAGTATACTGGCCTGAGAGACTCAAGAGCTGGGTTCAGATCTCACTTTCAATGCCTGTGGCTTTACACAACCCAATTTATGAAGACTATTTTCTCATGGCTAAAAATATTTAGTAATCTATGCTGAAAGGTAGCAATAAAAGTAAATTTTTTGTACTGTGTGTGCAAATAATTATTAATAAAATATGTTAACATAATTATTTCTCACTTTTGGTCAATAAAACAGTATCTGCAATTCCAGCTCTCAGTGTACAAGGTCTCTACATGAGCTACAGTGAGTGGTGATAAGGAAGAGAGTTAACGGCAGGTGCAGGAATGCCCATATAATGGGTGAGCTCTTTCTCCAGCTGCTGTGTCCAGGAGATACGCTCTGATGTTAAGACAATCCCTGACGTCCTTGGTAGAAAGGCCCTTAGGAATCACTCTATCATATTTAGATTGATTCCTGAGAAAGGTAAAGCTACCCCAAACCCAGTTCTGTTGCTCAGAGTTCCCGACACAATTCTCTGAGTTGTCTAGTGAGTAGAAATAGAAGCCAAAGGTTCATGGAAGTCCATAAATGCAGTGTACATCTTAAGCATTTAAGGAAACCCTGTCCATCTTGAAAGTGGATCATGAATCTAAGGGTCAGGGTCATTCTCTGTGACAGCAATCAAGGTGAGAGCAACCAGCTGGCTCTCACAGGAAGTTTTGGGAGACAGAAACTTCATTGATTTGTCTGCCTTCACAATTCCACGTAGCACCAGGCACAGAGCAAGTGAATGAATGTTTTGTTTAAAGGAAATCAGCTCTTTTAAACAATATAAGTCTTATTTTCTTCAAAGGGTTATGCGTTATCAAGGAACTTGATGTGCCCAGGGGTTAAACTTAGTTTTCTTGAGTTCCATTTCTGTAGTATAAAGATTCTAGGATACTTTCTATATGGATTAAGTGTTAGGCACACAACTCTCCCACACAAAACTAAAAATTGTTCCGCAAATATGGAAAGTATAGAAAATTTGGTAATATGTGCAAAATGATGAGAATGGTACACAGAACAGAGTTCAGTGTGTTTGTGTTATGCTCTGTGATCTGGCATAGGTTCAATTATATTTTGATTGATAATTTTTCTATAAATCCATGCTTTGGAAGGTGACCTGTCTTTCTTTCTCCTAAAGGTAATGTTATGCCTGTATCTGTGTATCTTATCCTAGATCAACAACACTGGATGATAGAAGAGCATATGAAGGACCATGTGATATTTATCTTAAGATAATACTAGAAGAACTGAGGCTATTCTAGAACTTAATTGACTTCAGATAAATCTGAGAAACAAGAATCTTGAGTCTTTAAGCTAGTCATAATTTCCCTCTTAGAAAAATTTGTCTCTAATTTGTTTATTCCCCAAATATGTAATTATTGTAAAACAAATAGAAGCAATAACTAAATTCTTCACTAATAAATCTGCCTTGTTTAAATGGCACTTGATATCTTATATTATTATTTAGAATATTATAGTGACATAGTCTTATCAAGAAAGAGTACATTTAATCACAAAGTTATAAAACAACTAGATTGAAAATCAATGAAAATTTTGTACACAATAGTTGATGTTACCTTATGAAAAATAAAATCTTACGTGGTTGTTTCATTAAAAGTCCCTGCTTTTAATACATAGCTATTATTTTATATTCATTAAAAATATGGGGAAGGAAACACTGAAAATATCACTTGAAGATAGATGTAGCTTGTCTGGCTTCTTTTATGATTTTTCAGATGCAATATGGAAGAAAAAACGTATAAACATTATTTCCTTGAGAGGTAGATCAAATAAAGAACAGTTTTTTTTTTTTTTTGTAATTCTTATAACAGCTCTTGATGAGGTAGAACAAAATAAAAGATGGTTTAGAACAAGAGAATAACATTTATATCACTTGGCTGTCTTATTTATAAGAAAGTAGATAAATTCTTTACAGATAGGTAACAGCACTACCTGGTGCTATTTGAGTGGGATATATTTCCAGGATGTAGTTCATTAAAATAAGCAAAGGTGTCTTAAAAACCTTCAACTTCGTATACAATCACACTTATCAACCTGGGTTAATTGGGAGACAGGCTGTATTTCTACCTGAGATTTACAAAAGTATTGTTTCATTCATTTATTTACTCACTCATTCATTCACCCCCCTCTTCAAATTCATAAAACATCAGTTGGGTGCAAGGCTATGATTCTAACTAATGTACTGAAAATAACTCAAGCAAGGATAACTAAGAATATATACTAATTATTTAATTCATGAATCAATTTGTTCAATTTTTAATTGCCTATTATGATGTATAATGCCAAGTTTCTCAAACCTAAGAAACTTGTAATGCCAAGTTTCTCCAAAACTATGAAGCACATTTGTAGTGCATCCTGGAACCTTCTCTCCCTGGACTCTAGTTCTGATATGTTGGTACAGCTCTGCTTAGTTCAGACATATTCTGGGAGCTGATATATTGAATATAGTTCATGATTTAAAAAGCAGGTACGTTGGGAAACACTTTCATATTAAAACTAATGTGAATATATAAACTGATCTGTTAATATTCCAATTTATTTATGCAAATGTATATTCATGGCCCTTAAAATCAATTTTCTTAAATAGAAACAGTTTTAGGCAGTTTATGTAAAATGTTGATTTTCTTGTCTATTTGCACTTACATTCACTTCCATATGGTGAAATAATAAAGGTAGCTATTTGTTACTTGGCAGGTTATCACCTGTCATGCAATATTTGGACCACTGCGTATAAAACCAGACTTTTAGATAAGGGTCAAGGAAGCAATCTACACTTGGTGCCTACAATATTAAAAGTTTTTCTGTGTCAATCTAGTTTTCAAATAACATTTTTGTTCTTTCAAATGGCTCAAAGTTTGATGCCCACTATCTGCCTTATTGTGTGTGTGTGTGTGTGTGTGTGTGTGTGTGTGTGTGTGTGTGTGTGTTGCCAGGAAGTGGAATAAAGAAAGGACTATATTCGTATCACAGCACTATGACATCATTATGTAGATTGGTGTATTCTTTCAGCCTCAGTATCCTTATCTGAAAAATATACATAATTACACGTAGGGTGTTATGAGGGTTAAATTCACTCTTTTTCAACACATTTTTATTTTGCACCTCCTTAATATCAGACGCTGTTCTAGATATTGGAAATACAATCGTGAACAAAACAAAATATTGCAGAAGTGACAATGTGCATTCTTAGCATTGTGCTAACAAATGTCATCTTCAATTAGAGCAGTTGATGTTGTGGCTGAGCTAGTGGTTGGTAGCAGTAGTATTGGCAGCAGCAGCAGTTCAGTGATACTTCCTGACTCCTGTACCAGACTGGATATTTCCTAACAGATGATATGAGCTCCTAATAAATAATGCCTGCTCAATACCTGTCATGGAGAAGAGACGCATATATTTGTGGAATTAAAGCATTGACTGCATGTTTTCATGCATATTTTTGTAATTAATAAATGGAAGAAAGGTAGAGAGAGCACTAGGATCAGGACCATGTGTTGGAATTACTCAGCCTGCTTATTTCTCACAAGGAATGAAGGGATAGGGATCTAGGAGGAAATGGGTGGCATCGATGTCTAATATTATTTAGCAAGTAAATCAATGATGGGTTCTAACTCTATCTTTACAACAAACCTAGGATGCAAGAGGAAGAAAGAAAATAAGTCACTTGCCCAAAGTCAAGCAGCTAGTATAGTGATGAGTTCAGAAAATAATCAGGCCTGTTACTCTTTGAAGGCCTTTCTCCTTCCTTATCCTCTGAAGTAAAGCTGAGGACTCCTTTTCGGGTGAACTAACAGAGATAGGAGTTGAGAGTTTCAGAGAAAGGGCTTGCAATGTCGTGTCCTGTTGCCACTGAAGAAGAAAAAGGCACACCACCTTCATACTGAGCTAATCCAAGTTCAGTTTCAATTAAACATAAAGAGACAGCTGGGCTGGGTACGGTGGCTCACGCCTGTAATCCCAGCACTTTGGGAGGCCAAGGCGGGTGGATCTCAAGGTCAGGAGTTCGAGACCAGCCTGGCCAACATAGTGAAACCCCATTTTTACTAAAAATACAAAAAATTAGCCGAGCATGGTGATGGGCATCGGTAATCCCAGCTACTTGGGAGGCCGAGGCAGGAGAATCGCTTGAAGCTGGGAGGTGGAGGTTACAGTGAGCCAAGATTGTGCCACTGCACTCTCACCTGGGCAACAGAGCAAGACTCCATCTGACCAAGAAAAATAAAAAATAAAAAAAAGAGAGACAGCTGTGGTTCCAGGCAGGCAATATCTGGGCCTGATTGCAGTTAAAGCCGCTGAAGCCACAGAGGGCTCCATAAAGAGCTGGACTCCATGGCCAGAGAGAAGGAATTTCACAAACATGACTTTGATAACACTTTAGCCAACAGTTAGTTGACTGGTGTTCTAATCCTGCTTTAGAATGTTTTTAATGTCTCATAAGGGGTTACATTGCGAGTTATCTGAAATCATTTCTGTCTCAAATTATTTGTACTCCCTCATGGTGTTTTAGTCAACTCTTCATCTCAGCCTTGACATTAAAAGGAAAAATCTTTGTGAAATCTACTAAAGGAGACCAACTAACTTCTTGAACAATAGTGATCATTTTGGTGAGAGACCTTTAATAATGGTGCTAAGAAGGCAAACCTTCAATTAGGACTGAAAAGGTTGTCCTTTTTTTTTAGCATGAAACTGGTAAAGGGGTATCTTTGCACAAAAGCAGTAATATCAGCAGGAGACATTGTAAAATTAACCAGTCAGGATACCTTTCAAAGGTAACTATAAAGGGAAACCATGTAACACCTTTCAGCAAATTTTTCTGTAACATTTTATTAAGTATCTTTTCTTAAAGTGTATTTTACTTCACATAAATTTGACATTAATTCATTTAACCATTAATTCAGTGTCTAGTATGTAAAATTATGTTCAGTTCTGTTAAGGATTTAGAGAAGAGAGAGACACAGCTTACGCTCCACAGGTACATAAAGTTTACAGGCAAAGATAATTGATATACACTCATCAACATAGTAATAAAAGGAAAGGAAAATAAAGAAACAGGATTTCTTGAAGACCTACTTATTATCTGCCAGGTACTTAATTGTTTTCATTTTAAACAGGAAAAAAACAAAAGTTTAGATGGGTTGTGACATTTGCCCAAGTTCATGCAGGTATAGATTTAGAGATAGACTCAAATTCGGCCAGTTGTGGTGGCTCACGCCTGTAATCCCAGCACTTTGGGAGGCCAAGGCAGATGGATCATTTGAGGTCAGAATTTCAAGACCAGCCTGGTCAACATGGCGAAACCCCATCTCTACAAAAATATAGAAATTAGCTGGGCATGCTGGTGTGTACCTGTAATCCCAGCTACTAGGAGGCTGAGGCAAGATAATTGCTTGAAACCAGGATTTGGAGGTTGCAATGAGCCGAGATTGCTCCATTGTGCTCAAGCCTGGGCAACAAAGCACGACTCCATCCCCACCCACCGAAAGAAAAGGAAGAAAAAAAAGACTCGGATTCAATTCTGTCTCCTCTCAAAGCCAGTACTGTGTCCATTAAGCCTCTTGACTCACATGAGACAGGGATCTGGAGCTCTCAACAGAGATGTTGAAGCTTTGAGGAAGAGGTAGAGTTTGATACATGCATTGGAGATCAAGTTGTAACAAATGGAATTTTAGTACATAGTTATTCCAGACCATCATCTTGTGGACTGTGGGGTAAATAATGGAGCATGTGGGTCTTCCTTGGTATTCCCCCGAGGTATTTGGGAAACTGAAAGCAAAAATTCCAAAGTCCAAAGCTTGCATAAGAGTCATTGCCACTTTTGAGAGAGTAATTCTGTATATACCTTTTTTCCTCCTTCAGTCAATGAATAGCTGCTACTGAGTAAACTCACATTGTTTCCTATTTTACAAATCGCAATCTCACTATTACTTGGAAACCCTACTGCCTATGTATTTCTACACAGATCTAAGCTGTTCCTATGGTCAGAATGCCCTGACTGAATCCACATATCTCACTGGTTGAATCAAGATCAGTGACTTAAATGTCAGGGTCTCTATCTAAGGATTTGTAGACACCTGTTGTGTTTGTTGTTGTTGGTTTGTTTGTTTTTAGCAAAGCTCCCCAAAAGATGAAGAGGGCTTTGTCTTAGAAAGGACATAGAAGAAAAACATTTTCTGACTAGAAGAAAAACATGAGTCATAAAAATTACTGAATGCTATTAGACTATATAAAAGCCCATTCTTAAAAGTCCCTTAGCAAAAAGCACATTTGTGGACAACAAGCTGTTCACTTTGATTGATGTGTGATATACACATAAGAGTATGTGTTAGATTAACTGGAGGCACATTAGGGAGGACATGAAAGTCAGGATGAAGAAGTTGGAGTAACTGGGAATAATTTGATTATTTTGAGCATTGCAGCTGTGTTTTAGAAAGACCATCTGTGAGTCATGTGTAGGATGGATTATAGAAAAGAGTGAAGATACAGCGACCAGCCAGGAGACTGTTGCAAACGTTCAGACAAATATAGCAAGACATCAGATTAAATCAGTGGTAAGAAAAGGAAGAGCTTGAGTTGGATTCTAATAAATACTCACTGGGGACAGTAGATTAGAAGTAGCAGATAAGGCAGAAGAAAGCAACAAACATGCCTCGTAGTACTTGAGCTTGAGAAATTCAGGTTGGTTTGGGTTTGCATATAATGAGTATTGAAAGATAAAAGTAGCTTGTATTCATGTGTTTTCATTGTTCAACCACCACTTTTGGATGCAGTAAACCATCATGGCCTGTATATACCTATGGAACAATCCTGCACGATCTGCACATGTACTCCAGAGCTTAAAGTATAATTTTTTTTAAAAAGTAGCTTGTGTACTTTCACATAGAAATTACAGAATGTAATCAATATGGAAGGTCAGTTCACTGTTTTTTAAGAGGTTTCTCTCAGTAGCATTGCTTTTTTCTGGTGAATTCAGCATAAAGCCTAGGCTTTGAAATATGACTGTCTGGAAATTAAAAGCTTATTTTTTTCATTGATGACTTCATGTTAACAAAGATCATAAGACCTATGTAAAATTAGTAAATTATAAAAAATAATTGATGGGTGAATATGAATATGTTTAGCCTCCTTTCTTACTTTAAGCATACATTCTTGAGAAATGGGGTGCATCAAAAGCAGGGTGTTCTTTGATGAACAAGGAATCAGAACAATGAAATTTGGATGGGTCAAATATTTAACAAGAGCCAGGTACACCCGTATATCAACAGAAATTCTGTATTGAAAAAACAGAATATTTAGCATTTTTGTAATACAGTCTACTGTATTAAGTCAGGTTTGCATGACAACCTGATTTTTCACTATGACTTTTTTTGGTTCATTATTTAACTGACCGTCAGATTTAATATATTAATGAATGTAAATAAAAAATCAAGAGATCAAGAGTACAGTAAACTCTTTTGAGAGTGGGAAATTTTCTAACTCTTAAGGTATCATTTTGTATCTCTGCTTTGATTCATTAAAGTTGACTGTACAATTTAATTCTGAGTACAGTGGTGTCTTGTATTGTGGGATCCACCTCACATATGACCCACATATTAACAAGAGCTTTATAGAATCTGAGGGGTTGGCAGGGTATAAAGATATATATTAATCAAGGCAACTATTGTTAGTTTGTAGTAAATAGTCCTAAAATACCACTGTCTTAGTACAACAAAGGTTTCTTTCTTGTATTTATCACAGTCTAATGAGGGTTTGTTAGTTCTCTATTGACTCTCTCCTATTCTTCACCTGGAGTTGTTATGGGAGGCTGCCCTAATTAGCTCTCATCAATGGGCTCTTTTGCCCTCTAACTTCTGGTTAGGTTCATTCAATAGAGGACAACCACAGTATGTGACTGAAGAGTAGGAGAGGGGATTAAGTTGCAGCATTTATTTCTGTAATGTTTTCTCTACTGGCAGCATGTTCCTGTTGAAAGGAAATTCTCCAGTCAAGTGGTATTCTCTGTACAGCTCTCTCTCTCTCTCCGCGTTCTGGCATCTACTTCATTTGTTTTCTCAGACCTAGAAGTAGTAATATCTCTCCACAATGACTAGCCCTGGGGGTACTACATCATTCTCCATTGCTTGGTGTAAAATTTATCCTCTTCTATATGAGAGATATCCTGTAAATCTCTTCTCAATTTCTCAACTTGGGTGTACCATATGTTGTCTACTTGAACTTTGACATATTTTCTCAAAGCAGTGAAGTGGCTATTTAAGCTCCTTCCATCTTGTGATGCTATCATCTTAAACAAATGCCCTTTAAGGTTGCGCAGAAATGGAGACAGAGTGTGGACATTTGCACAAGGTTTTGTGCTCAGTCCTGTACATGGAAGACATTGCTGTGCATGTGTCACATGGCTCCAACATAACTGAAGTGGGGTTTTCTCATGGACTCAGACAAGTTGGGAAACAATGGATTTGGTGAGCATTCAGTATTGTCTGTGTCATACATGGAGATGTGCAATAAGCAAACGGAAATGTGATGTTAACTCAGAAGGAAGGATGATATTGAATACATAGGAGAACTTTAGATGCCACTTGAATGTTACACCAATTCAACCCCATCATCAGTTCTGACCACATCTTTCCATTTCTTAAACATAGTTCTTTCCCACTACAGATGCCATCTTGGTTCCTTCTCTGCCCCTAGTTTGATATTCAGGTTCTAAGTGAAGCTGTACAAGTGAAAGAGAACTGTTGGAGAGACGTTCCATGGAGAAAAGATACCCAGACAGACTCCCAGGTATGTCGACAAATACAGAAGCAAGAAGATAACTCAAAAGAGGTATATGAATCAGCACAATATCATCGAAGATAGTCCAAGGAGGAGGTTCAAAAAAGAAGGCATGGTCAAAGTGCCAAATTCAAAGAGATGTGAGAGGACATGTGGAAAAGAACTCTGGACATTCATGCTCACAGTCTTCACCAATAGTGGACTGAAGGACCAGATGTCATTGAAGGCTGTACAGCCACCATGAAGTGGAGGGAGTTTTAGTGCAAAGAAGTCATGCATTTCCATCATTTTCATCCTTGCTTCTCTCCAACTTCAACTATTTGAACAGTCTACTTGCTACCTGCCTGAATCCTTTCTTAACCTTCTTCACGTCTACTCTTTTAACTTCGGAAATAGGTTTTCTGCCTTTTCTTTGTTAGGATCACATTTCTTTTATGTTCTTTAATCACAATCAGTTCCCAATGATTGTTTAACAATACTTTGCTTCTTACGGATTCTCTAGTTCAATTGCAATGGTCTATTCCAAATCTTCTCCAAACAACTTAAACCCCCATCCACCATAGAGGCCTATGATGCTCTGCTTTTCTTCCTTCTACCTAAGGAAGAAGAGAGGCCTGTGTAGACCTAAGAAGTGGCCTGCAAATATGTTGCTGTTCACTCTTCTCACCTCCAGAAATACCAACTTAATCTCTCCTGCTTAATTTGCATCTTCAAATATTTAGTTTCTCTCTTATTGCTCACCCCTTTGTCTCAGGATCTAAGAACAGATTTAGAACAGATAATTGAAATCTCCATGCCCTCCTTTAGATAATACCTTTGGCCTCCTCCCCACCAGAGTATGACAATTTACCAAACAAATGACCGGTCTTATTGGTTTAATAGCCAGTTCTTTTCATTTTCCCTTGCTGCCCCTCTGCAGGAATTACTAATCAGCTGCAGGCTTGGGCAGTAGCAGGCAGGAGGGATGGCTAGAGGTGAACAGTAGCAGACAGGCCCTGCTGATCCTCAAGCCGCATGCCTGTAAGTGAGCATGTTGCAGGAACAGTAGTGTTATCTCTTGAGATAGATTTCCCTTGTGTCCTCTAATCTCCCCCGATGCCAGTGTTATGTGTGTGAACAGACTGAAACACCCTTGAAAACCATCTTCTGCTTTCCATTTGGCTTTCCCTTTGGGCTGGCTGAAATAATTGCTTGTTTCCCATGTCAGGAGTCTTCGAATGTGTATTTGTATCTTGTAGCTATCTCAAGGACCTTTATACCAAGCTACATATTAAATACTTTTCTCTAATTTGTAATTTATTCTGTTTCTTCTTTATCAGGATATTCCTTCTCACTTTTATCCCCAAAATGGAAAAAAATAACACGTTTTAAAAATCAATTGTGTAGCATAGTTGCAAGTTTCGTTCCCATACTTAGTCCAATTTAAGCCTCACACCAAACTTAGGAGGTTGATATTCTTACTTATATGGTACAGACAAAGTAATTGAGGCAAGGGAGAAGCTCAGGCCCTTGCCTAGTTGGCTGTTATGCCTCATGTTTTCTGTTCTTGGGTGCTGAGTTCCTTGCTCCACATTTCTGCTTTCCTAATTGTTTTGACAAAAGGAAATGAGAACATGCTGGAGAAACAATAGGCTTTCCAGATGAGTTGCTGGGCTAAGTGACCTTTAAGATTTGCTCTAATCTAGATGTCATTGGTTCTTGCTTGATTATAGTGCAATAGTATTAGACAATCAATGCAATTGTCCTAGCTGAATGACAGTATCAGAGAGAGTGAAATATTACTTTTGGCATAATATTTAGTTATCTATTTTTATGGATAGAAAAATAAATCCCAAAATCTGAAGGGAAACTATGTATTTATTTGCACTTAGAGTTCAGTGGTGAAGTGCACAGGTCATTTGTTAGGGGATGAATGTGGGCAAGTTACCTTACCTGTCCGTGATATAGCTCCTTATACATAATGTGGGATGAATCACATATCTACTCATAGAGTTTTTCTGAGGTTCAAATTAGTGTACATATGTAAAGTGTTTATAATGGTGCCTAGCACATAGTAAGTTCTCGGTAAATATCAGCTGCTGTTAACATTTTGTAAAAATAGTAAAACTGTGTGTATTGATCCGTTCTCACACTGCTATGAAGAAATACCCAAGCCTGGGTAATTTATAAAGGAAAGACGTTTAATTGACTCACAGTTCCACATGGCTGGGGAGGTCTCAGGAAACAAAGGATCATGGTAGAAGGGGAAGCAGGTATGGACCTTCTTCATATAGTGGCAGGATAGAGAAGCATGAACAAGTGAAGAGGGAAGAGCCCCTTATAAAACCATTAGATCTCGTGAGAATGCACTCTCTAT
Organism: Sapajus apella; assembly: GCF_009761245.1. Classification (NCBI taxonomy): domain Eukaryota; kingdom Metazoa; phylum Chordata; class Mammalia; order Primates; family Cebidae; genus Sapajus; species Sapajus apella. Next base: position 4,627,578 of record NW_022437047.1, read on the forward strand.
CACAAGAACAGCCTGGGGGAAACTGCCCCCATGATTCAGTTATCACTTTTAAGAATAGTTAATATTAATTGACATACAACTTAATTGGCATATAGCATCTGACCATTTATTACGTGGAAAACTCTATTTGCACTATCTCATTTGACTCAAATTATCAGGTAGAAACAATTATTATCACAATTTACAAGATGAAAAAACTGAAACATAGAGAAGTTATTTAACTTACTTAAGTCTCATTGATAGAAATTATACGGAATGATTTAAACAGATTTGTCTGAGTACAGGCAGCATGTCTAACTAATATGCTAAGCCTTTCTGGTCTCAATTTTAGATTAAGTAACAATTAAACAAAATTGGAAGCCTTTTAATTGCCTTTGGGAATAATATCAAAATAGTTACACCTGGATTTTGTTTTTACGGTAATCAAATATTTAATATTAGGTATTTTGGAAAGCTACTGGAATAAACAGCAAGATTATAATAATAATCCTGGAGCTACTTTACTATTACTGTTTCATTTATACCTCACAGCAGAGGCTGGAGCACATGGGGACTATGCTATACCTGTAACCATATATTTCACCACCTTGCTTTTTATCCTGTAGATGAGCAAGCAAAGAAGCATGCCAAGAGCATCCTGTAAAAGAGCATTGAACAAAGACAATGTTTGAGGAGCTCTGTTCTTTGGTCTGCCCGGAGCTAATATCAGCAATAGGAGGAAAAAGTGTTTAAAATACATATGAGGGGAAAAAATACAAGCTACAGGAGTGTCAATTACAAATGATTATTTTCAAAAATAAAACCTTCTAGCTTTTAACTAATTTATCACAGAGCTAAACCAATACAGTTTCATGCCTCATAACAATTTAATAAATATTACTAAAATACGGCAACTGCTACCATGGCTCATTAGCAAGCTGTTTGTGCAATATAAAGTTATCCAGAATTGTTTTGGGTAGTTGGTTTGTCAATATAATGCACACAGTAATATCTGAAGAAAGTCAGGAACATATGGTCCATGTTCATTAGCTAACCCCAGGGGATTGCACCAGAATCTCTCTTCTTAACAACTACATGACATTGAGAGGAGAGATCCCGAGAAGATAGGGAAAAAAAGAATGGGTGGAAAGGGAAACATTAATTACTCAAACCATAAAATCACACTTGGAAGCATAAATCAAGAATCACAAAGCTAACATCTTCAAGGAATCTGTTAAAATACAAGTTGAACATTGTAGCATTGGAAATTTTCAGAATATGAATTCTGAATCTTGCTTGGCACACAGCTAAAGTTAATCATGTCAGCAGCAGCAGTAAAATGCTGTATATAGCATGCTACTGGCCAATATAAATAAATCTAATGCTGTCTATTTACCAGAATTAAGATTCCTTTGAACGTATTTTCAATAATTTATATGCTAAAATGTACATACATATTACACACTTTCTCTCAAAACAAATGTTATGTTTACTAATTTAAAGAGGCATATCTTGTCCAATTAAATTTGTTTGAGTAGAGTTAACAACTGTCAATGATCGTCTATGTATAAATAGAATTATATACTTTAAAGATTATGTTTATTTAATAACCATCTGTACTTTCTGCAACTGGGCAATCAGACATTTCTTTGACCCAAAATATGACCACTACATTCTGAAAACTCTAGCGGCACAAGATAAGCTCTGGCGATTAGAGCAATAAAATGATGGGTACGTATTTTGTGTTCTTGGGTGCTTTCATAATGTAAATATTGTCTCAGAAGTAGGTTTTTAGGGAAATTCAAATAGGACGCTTAGGAATGTATTTTTTTTTGTAATTTGTAAATTTTTTCTTGGATTTTATTTGCTCAGTTTTATACTCATTGTTCTTCCATTTTAATTTGTTCCAAAAGCCTTTCAGTTTCACATTATGTCACAAGTCTGTGTAAGCTGCAGCCTGAGCCGTCTCTTCCACGCAATGTCAATCTTGGGTCATTTGAAGCATGTCGCTTTGGGAAATTTTCTTAGTAATGAAATTGATGCAAAAAAGCAAGGATGTGTATTTTAAATAGCCAAGATAATAAATACATAATCCTTTCAATAAAAATTTGTGTTAAATCATGGAAGAGTAGGATCAGCATATATATTACTTGTTTATCAAGAATATTTTCCTGAGAAAATACACGAAATGAGAAATAACAGGGAGAAAGCTAAAACACTGTTAAAGCGTATCAAAATGAGAGGCTTTGAATAAAGACACTTATAAGAAAACATTAAAATTGCCAAGCATAAAGACTTTAAAGATTCAGAGTTAATGTTACATTTATGTAGACATTTGAGACTTGGCCAGGCTCTCCTCAATGAATCTATTTTAAGGTGAAGTTATTAAAGTCTGGCTCCCATCTCACAGATATTATTTGAAGTTGTTTTATGTGGAAGCAGCCTGCCTCATGTGATTGCACTGTGAAGCTCTCCAGCTAGAAGGTGGCTATGTGACTTGAAATTTAAATATAAAGCAAATTAAATCAGCTGCCAGGGTGCCAGACTACTGGACTGCCATATTGGGAGGAGGAAAAAGTGGAGGGCAGGGGGTTGAATAGAAATTGGGATGTGCAAAAGGGAAGACTTCAAACTTTGGGACTAGAAGAGCACAGGGCGCCGCAAGAAGCAATGTGTCGGGCTGAATAATTCATGATGCAGTACTAATTTTGACTCTGGAGAAAATTGCTTTCTCACTGTGCCAAAAGCTAGGCAGTGAGACCAAAAATCAAAGAGGAATCTAAGTGGAAGGGGAGAAAACATCCTAAATCAACACCACATCAAATTGACAACCTGTTTAAGGTTGCAAGTGTTGTCAAAACATGTGAGTAGATATTTTAAACCTTACCTCAGACTGAACATATTTATGCATACTCATTTTGGCCAATAATAGGTAGATATTAAATAATTATTTTTCAAAAATACCTCCTTGATATTAATGCAGTGAGTTCCTGTAAGGAAGTAAGCATTTGTGTTTCATTGGAACTTGGTAAAAACAAGCTGCATATCTTGTTTTAGTGTAACGGATCCGTCATCATTTTGTACTTACAGAATCATATGGATGTCAGAAATGACCTTTTGAGCTAATTAGCAGAGCTGCCGTAAATATGGAACTTAATAAATGTTAATATTTATTGGATTCCTAAAATCCAGATGGTCTTCCTTGTCTTTTCGTTTTCTTTGTAATATTTAAAATAAGAAACTTCTAAAATGCAACCTTAGGCATCTTATCAAAGGCTCATTTAATTATTTTCTTTAATGATTAAAAGGATTTATGAGTATCTGTAAGGAAAAGTCACTGACTGCCTTTTAAGCCTTAACCAAGCTTTAATCTGTAGAAATTTCAAGTCAGATATAACAACATTTAGAATTTTGGTCATAGATTTTTTTTTTTTCTTTAAAGACTTCTTTAAAGAGTTAAAACAACTTCTAGGCAGGAAAATACAGAGAGCTTAGAATGAAGATGTTTGAGGTGCTGTCTCCCTCCTCTTCTCTCATTTTGTTTGTTTTGCTTTCAAGGGAAAAGCCAGATACAGCTCTGGGAGTAGAAAGGCATCCTTGGCAAAGAATGTAATCCCTCCAGAGGCTGAATAAGTGTGCACAGGATGCACTCAGACAGCCACAACAGTCTCCCAGAGCAGAACTGCATTTTCAAAAACCACTTTCTAGCAAAGATGAGGATTTTCCTGTGGTGGTTTGCACTGCTGTATGGGGCTGAAGGAACACTTCAGGAGTAGATGGAAATTAACTATAAAATCTAGAGAGACATGAGCAATCCAAAGTAAAACTCAGTTGAGTGTGTATAGCCTTCCACCTTAGAGGGCGCAGTATGCAATTTGCCTCACTTAATGCATATTTTGAAGACAGGGCAGCAGGCTGGTGCACAGGGCATATTTTGGAGGGACCGTAACACACCCCTACATTTGAAATGCAGTGTTCTGTGTCTCCTCACTAGAGACCTAAACGCATCCTCTGAAAGGCCCGTCCTTTTGGTGACAGCCATTGCTGAGGTTTGATGGAGTGCTGTGCAGTTCAGTATGGAGTAGGGGGTGGTGGAAACAGGAGGCATAAGTTTTAGTTTTAGCACCTCCCTTCATTTACTAGTTCTTTGACCTTGGACAAGTCATTTCAGTTTGCTTGGCTTTCATTTCCTCATATGTAAAATGATCATTTTACTGTTAGTTTGAACCACAGGAAATAGCTAATATTTGACTGACCTATAAAAACAGCAGTTTTGGTTTAAACTAGTAAATAAATGCTCTTGAGACTTGTTTTCAGGAGCAAAGAAGCAGTTCATTGTACATAAACACATGCAGGTAAATTGTGTTCTCTTTCTGCTCTAGTTACATCATCTATTTAACATTTTGTGGATACTCAATGAGATAATATTTGGAAAGCAAATAGTAGCACTCAATAAAAGTTTCCCCATTATGATTCCATGCACTTTAATGTCAGCCATTGTTTGAACTTGACACTTCTATAGTGTTTTACAGTTTACAAAGTGCTTTCACATAAGTTAACTGTTTATGTGATTTTTGCAACCCAGTGATAAGAAAATGAAAGTTCCAAAAAAGTTGTCACTTGAACCAAATTATCTAGATAGTTAGTGGGATCTTGCGCATTGCTGAATACAATATATGGTCATTGCCCAATACTGATATCTCTAAATTAGTAAAAGCAAAGTGGGCATGTAGGTATGTCACTATTTAGTCTACTAATCAGAAAGAGTTAGATCAGTGGTCTTTAAATATTTTCATCACACACTTTTTATGTGACAATATTGGAAACATTAATACATGTGTCATTTATCTATTATACATTTATCTATTTATTATAATTTATTACACATAAATTATATATGCATGGCAGATGTAATATCTGATGTGTGTTATGAAACATACATCAAACCTTTGAAAGGAAAATATTTTTAAAATATGTTGCAAGTCCTAATATTTTCCCTTTGCATTCCAAAGGACTGCACAATTATAGCTGTATAAATGGAGATGCAATTAGCACAGGTGGGTGGATTTCTATGGGCTTTATTGCCCAGGCCTGACTATGGGTTCCTAGGACCAAGAAAGTTTTGGGATTTATGATCAAGTCATGCCAGTTTCTGAGCTTACTGAAGCAAGAACATAAATATGCAGCTCATAAGGGAGGACCAAGGTAGAGTGGTGATAAGAGCCTTAATTGTAGTCAAAGGACTTACAATCCAAAACTGTGGCCTAGTGCAAGGGACAAGCACCTTCAACCTCAATTTCTACTGTGGGCTTATTTGAGAGGTAGGAAAGAATAAAATACAGGTGGAACATCTGTAATCTGAAAATCGAAATCTGAGATGCTTCAAAATTAGAAACTTTTTGAGCACTGGCATGATATCACAAGTTGATAATCCCACATCTGATCTCATATGATGGGATATAGTCAAAACACAGTCAAAACTTTGTTTCATGCACAAAAAATTACATAAAATTATCTTCTAGATTTTGTGTATAGGGTGGATATGAAACAAAAGTGAATTCTGTGTTTAGACTTCAGTCTCAGCCTCAAGATATTATGTATATACAGATATTCCAAAATTCAAAAGAAAATCCCAAAGCTAAAATGCTTGTACTCTGAAGCATGCTATATAAGTGAAATGAAACCTCAACCTATATTCTATTGAAAGCACTTGCTAATCTATAATACACTATAAAATATAAGGTGTTATCAATGTGTTTATGTTTATTGTGTATCCCAGCATTTTAGACACTGTAGGCACACAGCATGAGTTTAATGAATGAATGAGCAAAAACATTAATTAAAAATAATACATCATCTTACTATGTCACATAAGCTATTTCCAGAAACAGAAGACACAACAACATATGTTTTCAAAGCAAGTTTTTCTGTTTTGTTATCATTTTATATAATAGGAATCTGGAGGTAGGTAGCACCAGAGTTGGCTTATTCTACTGCTCAGACTTATTCCACTGAGCCACATGGAGGCTCTGGGTTCTTTCTCTTTGGCTAAATCTACTGAATTTCTCAGATGCTGCCAGAGTTTCAAGCAGCTATGAAGATGGCAGTGTCTGGAGGCATTGACAAGGGAATGTTCTGTTCTTATGAAGTGTTTTTTTTTTTTTTTTTGTATTTTTTCAAGTAATCGCTGAAATTTTCATCGAGATTTCCTTCTTTTCAGGCTGGTAGTATGTCCTAACTCATTATTTCACTTCTCCAGGACAAAAGCAATGATGCTAATAGGATTCCATTTTTTTTTGTTTTGTTTTTTTTGAGATGGAATTTTGCTCTTGTTACACAGGCTGGAGTGCAATGGCATGATCTCGACTCAAAGCAACCTCCACCTCCTGGGTTCAAGCGATTCTCCTGCCTCAGCCTCTTGAGTAGCTGGGATTACAGGTGTGCGTCACCATGCTAGGCTAATCTTGTATTTTTAGTGGAGACAGGGTTTCTCTATGTTGGTCACGCTGGTCTCAAACTCCCTACCTAGGTGACTGTCTCACCTCAGTCTCCCAAAGTGCTGGGATTATAGGTGTGAGCCACTGCACCCGGTAGGATTTCTTTATCTTAATTGAGTTTTATGCCTTAGGGAGAAGGGACCAAGCCTCCCCTGGAAGCTGAAGGGTTTATGGTCAAGAAGAAAGACCTATGACCACCTTTAGTTCACCAGCTAGTAACACTGCTTCTCTATCCTGACCTGACCTGATGTTCATCCCAGCAGGTGTTCCAGGCTCTCCTACAGTAGTGAAACCGCCTGCTATGGTGAGGAAGGCAGGTGATCGGTCTTACTCCATCACATCATCATATCTCCCCTCCCCACTCCTTTGGAGACAAGGTCTTACTCTGTCCTTTACGCTGGAAGGCAGTGGTACAATCATAGCTCACTGTAGTCTCAAATTACTGGGCCCAAGTGATCCTCACTGTAGCCTCCCAAGTAGCTAGGACTACAGGCACATGCCACCACAACCGGCTACTTTTTAATTTTTTTTTTTTTTGCGTAGAGATGGGGTCTCGAACTTGCCACAAGTGATCCTCCCACCTCAGCCTCCAAAGCACTGGGACTACTGTTGTAAGCCACCATGACCAGTCTCTTCACATCTTTTGTAGGTTTGTTTTTGTTTTTATTTTTGACAAAGACTTTTATTTCACAATGACTTCTTCACAAGTTTCTTCAGGTGCTAGTCTGAAGAAATGAGAGCAGGGAAGTAGAAATATAGTCTTTCTGTTTTCTTCCAGCTATGGCATCGCTGATCCCATCCATCTTCCTAAAGTTTGTAGTCTTGATCATTCTTCATTCCCCCAACATGATGGCAAATACCAGTTAAGGACTCATATCTAAAGAAATCCTTTATTAACAGGAAGTTAATTAAGAACACATACATTTCTGGCAATCATCATTACAATAAGTAGAAATTAATTTTTTCAATTTCAGTGAAATTGTTTTCAGCAAAAAGCTTTAACCTCTTATAATAAGATGTGAAGAATTATGAGAAATTATCTGCTGTATTTCTGGAACAAATGCATTTAATAATAGGTCAGATGAGCAAAAATGGTTGTAAATCAAAGTTGAATAGAGAATTTCTTAGTTGATAGCAAATGGAACAATATGGTTTTTATAGGTAATATTTTTATTTAAAATTATTTTAAAAATTCAGATGCTATTCTAGCTTCAATCCACTTTTTGCTTTCATTCCCAGCATTCTCGAAAAGTTTATATGCTAGAGGTCTCTCCTTCAGCTACTCCTTTATTGTCTCCAATTCGAAATCTATTTATTTTTCATCAGAAATGATCAATGCTACAAGTCTGATAAATATGAGTGGTGTGTATATGTGTGTGTTCCCATGAATTTTAAGACAATTTTCTGCAGAATCGTTGTCTGTTACTATTTTTCAAGACAATACTATGACAAACCAAGGTATTCTGAATAAATTATGTAATTGATGGCTGAAGCAGGTATTTGCTTTTCCATATTATACATCCCAACTTGTATCAGACAGGCAGACTTATGTTGACAACACCTATACATGAGACTTTGAAGCTCTATTTTACATTTTAAAAATTTGATACTTCTGATTCTGTGGGCTTAATTTTTTAACATCATGCCTTTGTACTTTGTGTAATTTGATGATTATATTCAGCCTTTTATAAATGATTAAAATAATGTTTAATGATTAATGGAAAATGTGTCAATTCCTTACTATACACTTTCTGATTTTGTGTTTGATTTGTCAGGAAAAATTCGTGGATTTTTAATATTTTTTATGTTTTCTTTTTCTTTTCTTTTTTCTTTTTCTTTCTTTTTTTTTTTTTTTTTTTTTTTT
>NW_022437047.1:4636017-4708764 GCF_009761245.1 Sapajus apella
AGACTGGAGTACAATCTCGGCTCCCTGCAACCTCTCCCTCCTGGGTTCAAGCAATTCTCCTGTCTTAGCCTCCCAAGTAGCTGGGATCACAGGTGCATGCTGCCATGCCCAGCTAATTTTTGATAATTTTAGTAGAGACAGGGTTTCACCTTGTTGGGCAGGCTGGTATCAAAACTCCTGACCTCAGGTGATGTGTCCGCCTCAGCCTCCCAAAGTGCTGAGATTACAGGTATGAGCCACCGCGCCTGGCCTATTTTTTAAGGTTTTCTACACAAAACCAGATTATAGTTTTTAGAACCAAGGAAAAGGAACACTTAGAAAGTGTGGAAAATCAGTGACCTTGTAATGTGATACCTACTCTGGAGCAGACCCTAAAATCTCAATAGTTTTCAGACAAGATAGTAGAAATTAGCAAATATGTGTGTGTGTGTGTGTGTGTGTGTGTGTGTGTGTGTGTGTGTATGTGTGTGTGTCTCTATATATATGTGTGTGTATGTCTATATATGTATATGTATATATATAGACATATATCTGTGTGTATACACATATTTATACGTATATGTATATATCTGTGTATATGTGGATATAGATACACCCTTTTGCTAAGGGGTATATTTTCTAATATGTGTTCAGGTATTTTTATAAATCTTAAACTTTCTGCAATTTCATAGCTATAGACTCTAATGTTTTTTGTTAAACTGAAAATACTAATCTCTGGTGAATCTTTATGTTTTTACCAGTATTATTGTGCTTTGGAATCACATTACTTTTCAGTGTAATGATGACAAGTATAGAGAGTTACATGCTTTTTTTAAATTAGAAAATTAATGTGAAGACCAGATCTCAAATATCAGTTTGTCTGATCTTATTCAGTATGCCATTTAGCTTAAAAAGTTCTCATTTTGTTTCTGCAGTTCACTCATACTGAGCAAACTAGACAAAACAATTTCTGCTGCTCACTTGGAATTAAGATAATTGTTTCATAATTCAAAGAAAGAAGTTAATTAGCGTGCCTTTTTTCAATTTAAAGTTATTCTTTATTAAGAATAATTTTCTTTCCTGAAACTGTTCATTTCCCAGGAAGGTCTAGAATGGAACAAACATAAAACTAGGAAACAGCAGCTTTTACTCCATGTGACAAGGTTTTGTTAAGGGTGCCTGTGGGCTGGTGGACTTAGTCGTGTGTATAATGTGGCCCTGCCTCTGGCAAGCTGTAATCTGGTAGTTAGTGTGGAGTCTGCATTCCAGCTACCTGGTGCCATCACACTTACACACACCTTAGCTCAGATGTCCCGGTATTTTTTCTCCTCACCTACGATATCAGGACCACATGGGAACTTGCTAGAAATGCAGATTCTGAGGCTTCCTCCTAGACTTACTAAATTAGATACTTTGAGAGTGAGGCTCAGAATCTGTGTTTTAATATTCTCTTCAGGTGATTCTATTCTGATTCTGCCTAAAGCTTGAGAAACACTGTCCTAGCTTCTGACTTGGGCAACACTCCTGAATTAGTGCCTAGCTTTTCCCAACTGTAAAATGTAAAATATAATATTTTTCTCATAGAATTATTGTGATAATTCAAGAAAATCATGTAAAGTGATTTCTGTAATAATTGCCTGACAGAGTACTCTAAGGACACTGAGGGCTCTTCAAAAGCAGCATGGCCTCTGTGTGCTCCCATGTCTGCGCACATTTGAAAACCAGCCTCCAACATTACACTTCCTCCTTCTGTCAGTCATTGCAGAATCTAATGTTGCAAAGGCAGGACAGCAAACCATCCTTTGAAGAATGAAGTGTTATTAAAATTTCATTCCATAATATTTGTATTAGTTTTGTATTCTTCAAAAGGCCTATCTTATTTTACTTTCTAAATCATTTTTTTTCTAGCCCCACTCTCATTTTCAAATTTTCTCATTTTCTTTTTACTCTGGATATTTTCTAGATAATTTATTTCAACATTCTAATGCTGTATAATTTCAAATACCCAAAGAAAATACATTTTTTTTGAAATATTGATGAACTAAAACCAATAGCTATGAATGAGTGAATCCTGTGTTTAATCTACATGTGAGATATCACTCATTCTATTCCATGCTAATAGGAAGGTAAATATAATAAAGTCATTAATAATAATGAAATACTGCTATTTTATATAAGAATTTGGGTTATGTCCCATACAAATTAACAGCATAATATTGTACGATTAGTCTTTTTGATATGAATATTTTCCTAATTTATTCTTTTTACAGACTGCATTAAAATTCACCTCAAAGATTCAGTTCAAGGTTATCATAGAGAACTAATGGTTCAAATGTGCTTGTTAGCCAATATACAACATTCTGTATTCTTACATACTTAGTTCACAGGGACTGTTGGGATTCAGTTATGTTCAGTCATGGAGGACACACTCTGAGCTGCCCTGACACTGTGGAAAATATGGCATCTCTAACATATTCCCTTCTCATGGAGGTGTGCATCTTTGAACTCAGAGCTCTCCTTTGCTACCCTCATTCAACCCAGCACGTCCAGCCTGTGGGTTTGCCTCACCTGTCTTCTCTGCCTGAGCCCTCTGCTCAGGGTGGCATTTTCATGATGTCCCCACATATCTTTCTTCTTCTGTCTCTGCTTATGCTCTCTTCCCAATGCAAGAAAATCATCTCCTAGCTTTATTACCACCTCCCACAGTCTTGTCTATTAGTTGGTATTAATCTGAGCTTAAGAAAAATGTTTCCTGAAATTTCACCTTACAGACATTTGGATTAGAAATAAGGGCTAGAGGCCAGGCGCGGTGGCTCACGCCTGTAATCCCAGCACTTTGGGAGGCCAAGGTGGGTAGATCACGAGGTCAAGAGATCGAGACCATCCTGGTCAACATGGTGAAACCCTGTCTCTACTAAAAAAACAAAAATTAGCTGGGCATGGTGGTGCATGCTTGTAGTCCCAGCTACTCAGGAGGCTGAGGCAGGAGAATTGCTTGAACCCAGGAGGCGGAGGTTGCAGTGAGCCGAGATCATGCCATTGCACTCCAGCCTGGGTAACAAGAGCAAAACTCTGTCTAAAAAAAAAAGGCAAATAAATAAGGGCTAGAAATGGAGAGCTAGATGAAGGATGGAGAAGCTGATTGCATCTAGGGAAGTCAGGGAGTTGGATGTGCATTGCAAAGAATGGCTAAGAATGGAGCCCAATCGATGGGATATTTAAAAATCCTATTCCATCTGAATATATGAGTTTGTCCATTATTAGAATTATTTCTCTAAGTGCTTCTTAAAATGATCAAAGAAATCTTTGGGAGTGTGAAAAAAAACAGAAAAATTGTCATGTGTATATATTAATGAAGTGTGTTACATCAACGAATATTTCGTCATATATATATATATATATATGTCAATCTAAAAAGGTTTCTCAACCTCAACATTATTAAATTTTTAGGTTAAATAATGTTTTGTTTGGGTGTGGGCTGCCCTGGCATTGCAGCTTCTCTGGCCTCTACATGCTATATGCTGGTAGCTGTGTGCCCCCTCAAAAATTTTTTTTGACAATAAAAAATATCTTCAGACATTGTGACATTGTCAGATGTCTCCTGGGAGGCATAGCCATCCTAACTTCAGATTCACTGGTCCAGACTGTAAAACTTATCGAACTATTATTGTGAAAGATGAATCTGTTTTAAGATCCACTTGCAAGCTAAATCTACATAAATATCCATTAAACTTTAGTACTTCGTGACCTGATTTTGAGTTTCTTTCTGCATAATTATTTTTTGGGCCCTCAACACATACTTGATGGTTATATTTTTTCAGTTTCTCTAGATGCTTCATCTGGACAAATAGTTTATTATAGCAAATTAGTTCTAGAATCTCACTTGTCTTAATATTAGCTGATTAGTATTAATATGTGTTAATTCTATTTCTTTCATTTTTCTACATGCTTTATCTGGCCAAATGGTGTATCATGACAAATTAGTTCTAGACCCTCAATTGTCTTATTACTAGTAGGTATACAATAGTGCAATGCATTAAAATGACTTTCCTTTTAATAGTTCTACATGAATAAAAACATATTTCCTGCCAAATTTCACCTCAGTGCTGCAAACCCATAGAAAAGGAATAATACAATATCATGATACAGGGAGAAAAATTTAGAAACACAATAGCATATACATACACATAACTTTATGAGGGTAAATAATAAGTTAAAAAAAAATATATATATATATATTTATAAATTGATACAGATCATTACAAGAAAATCACAAAGACCAAAGTTAACCAGATGACATGAATAGAGAGAAATAGAAAACAACAAATAATGCAAATTAAAGTGAGACAATCATTTTGCTGTTAATATAGGAGAAAAACCAAAAGTGGGAAGATACAATTCTTCAATAATGTGGGCATGCATCTTTACTGTTAGTGTGTGTGTGTGTGTGTGTGTGTGTGTGTGTGTGTGTGTGTGTGTGTCTGCTGAGGGCCTTTGAATACCCTTTCCTTACTCAGGACAAATAGACAAATATATAATTTAGGCGCCTAACAATACAGACCATATTTTCAGAGATATAGCAAGTAAAAAGGTCTTAGGAAGGCCGACTCAAATCCAAGCACATAGATTCCAGCTGGGGACAGGAGTAGAAAAAGTATATTTCTTGTATCTGTAGGCCTGGGGTGAAAAACAGCTTCAGGGAACATTCACTTTGTTATCTATGGTAGAAAATTGAAATCAAGGGTATTGTGCTAAGGGGCTACTACAGAAGAAGATCTAGGAGATTTTTCTTGAGGTTGGAAGACAGGCATTTAGCTGAGGATGGAGGTTTGAGGAGAATCTGGAGGGCTTTTATTAGAAATATGCTTCCATACCTTGAAAAAACTCCTAAAAGTCACCCCTATTTCTCAATATCACATGCTTTGTACATGCCATGTAATTATTTTTGATTGCCAAATTTCATTTTGAGTTTTGATGTACTACTTTGAAAATTACAGTTATAGCTGGGCATGATAGCCTGTAGCCTTAGCTAATAGGGAAACAGACACAAGAGGATTACAACACCAGCCTGGACAACATACTGAAATCCTATCTCTGCAAAAAAAAAAAAATTTTTTTTAAATAGGAATTCAGGAATGGTGACTTGTGCTTGCAGTCCGGCTACTTCAGAGCATTGCTTGAGTCCAGGAGTTGGAGGTTGCAGTGAGCTATGATCGTACCACCACATGCCAGCCTGGGTGACAGAACAAGATACTACTGTCTCAAAAAATAAAATAATATAACTGTTGTTCAGGATCATTAGGAACATATTTAATCAATGCTTTTTCAGAAATGGTGGTTTAAAAATAAGTAGGCTAGGAGAAAGCTCTAAGTAGATATTCTGCTCTCAGACTTCTGCTTCCTGTAACACCTTTAATATCTATAAAATAATTAGAGCTTTTGATTGTGGAGAAGGCTTGATTTAGAACTGAGGATTCTTTCTAGACATATTTTAATTTGAGTTTCACTCACTGCCAAAAAAAAAAAATTGGCAAGACAGAGAAAAAGAAAAAAAAAGGTCACAAAATATAAAAGTCAAAAGCAATCATTCCAAATTTGTGTTTTATATATTCTCTCAGATTTGCTGTCTTATATTTCAACATTTTTCAGATAGCATCATTAATGAACAGCCTCCCAGCCCCCCTCCATAATGCAGCTTTTTGATCCCAGTGCCCAATTGGCTTCAATCAATTCCTCTGACCATGCAAATTATGACTCTACAAAACCTGCCAGGACTCGTTTTCTTAGTATTAGATGCAGGCAGATAGAAATTGAGAGATAATTCCACATAATGCTCATCAAAGCAGAAAAAAAAATCAATCTTAATGCACAACGGGCTGACAGACAAAGAGAAAAAATTAAACAGTCTGTATTAAAAACAAAAGGAAATAACAGGGACAGAAGAAAAAGGAAAAAAAAAGTGATTTCATGTAGGTGCTACAAAATCTTTAACCAAAACATGAGCTCTGATGAAGGATCTGTTCTGCCTGAGACTCGAGAATATCATGGTCCTTACATCCAGGAAAAAAGCCAGCTGTTTTATTGAGTTGCCAACAGTTGTCACCGAAGCCATCCTGAAGTTTCCTTGCTTCCAGTCAGGTAGGGCAAGAAACACAAATGCATTCTCCCTCAGGACAGACACTTCCAAACTAACCACTCCCATCTAGTGGGATCCTACTCCCAAATCATCCAGGTGGCCTACTACACCCTGCTTTCTTCTGCTTGCAGTTGTCTGACATGACATTGCTCACCCTTTCTTAAGTGTTACCCTTTTCTCTGTCCCTTTGTTATAGGTGTTTAGCCTATAGTGGAAAGGCCTTACCTTTGTGTCACATAAATCGTGTTATTCAGCCCATTACATTTTATGTCAGGTAATACCTTATGGTATTTTACCTTTATCAATATAAAACTAATTTCTTTTGTTTTAAGTTTTCACCTGAACTTCAGTATTATCTGTTGAAGGAGTAGTAAACAGACTTTTCATTCATGGAGCTTATAATCTAGTGTGAGTAATAGAAGAGAACAATTTCTTAAATAAATCAGGAGTTAACACTGACTGTGATGAGAACACAGTAGAAGTATAAGGTATGTTGGAAACAAGGAGCATAAGTTGGATAAGGGATTTAGACAAGCATTCCGTGTGGGACCGACACTTCTGCCTGTCTGAGGTACACAAAGGGTGTACCAAGGTTACGTTTCTAGACCTGGGTGATTAGACCCTGAGTTTCTGTTTTTGAGACATTGGTAGAGGCCAAAATAAGCTGAGTCCCTGGGGTTGTTTGCTTCCTGTAGGGCATTCGGAAAACCAATTAATACCTTTAGATCAAGAACATTTTCTCTATAACATCTCTTGAATTGTTTAGGTTCTCTTTAAGAATAACAAGTCATCCCTGCAAGCTCTTTATGTTTTCCATGTCCACCATGTTTTCCATATTTTTGTTTCTTTATTATTTTCTTCTGAATTCTAGGCAGACTTAAGTTGGCCTTCCAAATTGTTGGCATCAGTATGGCTTGTCGGGGCCCCAATGTGGATTCCTAGTATGATTTTCCATGGTGATTTTCTGTATGTTTCATATACTTTTCACATCCTAATATGTGGCTTGCTTTTCCTGTCCTGTTCTCTTCATTTTGCTTTTGGCTAAGTTGTATGGAAACATGTTATTTTTGCTTTTATATGGAAGTTACGTTGCTTTTGAATTGTAAAAAAAATTGAAAATTTCTTCTGCATCCCGTAGTAGATTAGCATAAAATCTTCTTTTTGAGAAACTCAAGTAGTTCGTCTCAGGATTTCTTCAGTTAGGAATTCTCTAGGAAACAGAACCTGAAACAATTACTCAGTGCAGATTCTTTATTGGAAGGTGATACATGGGACAGCCAGAACAGGCCAGTCTACTCCAAAAGGGAGAACAGCCAGATGTGCCTGCAGCCAGCCCCAGCAGCTGCAGCTGGAATGCCGAAGAGCCAAGCAAGGGTCTGGAACATGGATGAAGCTGAGAGAATCTCAAGGAGTGTGTTACTTTGAATGCATCTGAGTACTTACTTTCTCAAAAAACATATTACAAGATAGGCTCTCTGTTCATATAGGTAATGGTTTGCACCCTAGATCTGTATTTGGAAGAAGGTTTTCTGCAATTCCAGGCCAATTGCTATTTCTGATGGGCATTTACTAATTCACTTCTGCTTCACTTTGGCAGCATTTCCCCCTGGCCCATCAACTCAGTTGCAGGAATTCAGAACTGGACATTTTGAACAATGGAAAAAATTGAATTCCTCCTAAATAAACTCCTAGAGTTTTTTACTGCCTTTGTGCACTCAGAATGCACTATAGTAATATTCCAGCAACCACTGCAGATACATATACACACACATACACACACACACACACACACACACACACACACACACACACACCCCACCCACCTTTTTATGGATGCCCCACTAACATATACAGGCCATGTTATTCACAGGCTCCATGTGTTCTGCCTAACTTCTTGTATGCCTTTCCTCTTATAAATGTAGTCAGCTAGGAGGAGGACAGGAACACCAAGAAAAAGGAACCGGAGTTCAAGCACTTCCAGAAAGCAGCACCTTAGGTCTATAGGCAGAACTATTATTTTTTTTGGCTGAGACACAACCTGTGAGAGATACAAAGTGAATCTGTTTCCTTTTCACATAACCTGTGTTTTATCACGACTGAAAGTATTGTAGGATTCTGGACCAAAGTATGAAACAGCATCAGAAAGCCAGTTGTGTCATCTTTCCAGGGATACTGTCATGTGAGAGCAAGGCCCCCTGTCATTCTAGCCTGCTTGGCCTCCATGCAGGGACAATTATATTTATTTACAAGAATGTGAGCACCAATATTGCAGAGTTTAGGCATTTATGTTCATTGCCATATCCTCAGCACTTAAAACAGAGCCTGGATTCTAGGAGGTAACTAATACTTTTTTTGGGTCGAATATTTGATTATAGCAGTTATGTGATTATTGGCTGTCTTCCCCTAGACTGGGCGTTCCCTGAAGGTAGCACCATGCTGTTTTCCTTGTCAGGTTATCTTCTGCTTCAAGTACAGCATCTAGAACGTAAAAAGTAAATACATATCATTTTATGAATAAAAAAAGCATTTTTAGGCTGCAGAAAGCAGCATGACTAGTAGTATAGCTGTGTTCATATCCTCCCCTCAAATAGACTGTCTTGACAATAGTGAGTCTTGTATTCATCATAGAACTTCTGCTGAACCCAGCACCATTCTTTTAAGTAAGTCCTTGCTTAATAATTATTTGATTGAATAAGCAAATAAATGGAAACATCTACAATATTACAAATATGATGCAAGATATGAAAAGCCTTATGCATTGAAATCTACAGGACTTAACCCTAGAAGGCTGAAGTGATATAACACCAGGAAAATTATTAACTTAACAGAACACATCAAAATAAAACACTGTCCAAATCTATATAATTATCTCAATTGCTAAAAAAGTCTCTGATAAAAATTCAATAGCTATTCATCATAAGCACAGTAAAAATAATAGGAAAAAGGGTTTCTTTTTTCACAAAGGAAAAATTAAATGTTTCAGCAAGCATTACCTTTAATGTAGAAATACGAGACTTTCTAAAACAAATAAGAATAATATTAACATGACTCACTTCACCATTGCTGCTACAATTATTTATTATTTTAATAGTAAAATTTTTATTAAACATCAAGGAGAAGAATATTAAAAATAATCACTGGACCTCAAAATCTTCAGTATACTATTAAAAATGAACTAGCAGGATAATATTGTTTCAAATGTGTATACTAGCAAGAAAAAAATGCAATTTTGTAGGATTATGACTAAGAACACAAAAGATAAATAAAAATAATACATTAAATGCTAATGGGTAAAATAGAAGACAAAAGAGATGCATGTTAAAAAATTACAAGTTCTAACTACAGTATTAACACATAAAATCAGTTGACTGTCATTTGTAATGAAAGAACATCATTTCTCTAAAACATATATGCTACTATTCTTATTATTACCACTAGAAGCTACATTAATTAGACACTGACATATAATAGACTCTAAGTATAAATTATTTCTCATGCACATAGCACCTTGAATTATAGATATTATTGTCTTTCTTTCAGATAAAAATAGAGGCTGAGAGGGTGCTCAGCATGTGAAGCAAATATAACAGGCCAGGGCACAGGTTTGGTTCCTAATGAAGGGCATGTTTCACTACAACAGTATGAAAAAGAAAACATGAGTAACATAAAAGCACTAGATGAACATATACACAAGTGCACGTCCTCACAGACACACATCAAGTGCAAATAATTAAATTCAGAGTAATTATTAATATGACGATTATGAGAAAGGGATAAATCATGCCCCACACATATGTAATTAACTACGTCCAAGGCATTGAGTATGGTCTTAGCATATTCCTTAGAGTTGGAATCCCCTCCATGTATTTTCATTTCTTAAAATAAAAATCATCAAGTAATGTTTACGGTGGAATGCTTAAGAGAAAGTTTGTATATAGTTTACTTAGTGTTATTTGCCTTTTGCTTCTACTTTAGTATTTTGTTGAAGTCTATTAAGATGGTGTGGCATGTTTCTGTCATAATGCCATTTAGTAAGCTCTCTCCATACCCCTGTACCTTCTACTTTATTATCTTATGGAGACTGGTGTTACTTTTTAGTTGTTGTTTGTTCCACTTGAAATGGGGTCATTTTAGTATCTCCAAAAACAATACTATTTCTAATTTTCTTACATTTTATGCCAAGAATCTATCCATATATAACTCAAAAGATTGAAAAAAGGCAAACTTTCAATCAACATGTTAAGGAAATAAACACTTCAGCATCCAGTTTTCCCTAAAGCACAATCAGTTACTCCTGGGATACTAAATGAGATCTGTCTGTGGCTCCTTCTTGGGACCAATTTTCCTCACCAGGGATGACTTATTCATTTGTACATCAAGGAATTCTCAGCTTTCTTACCACTTCTAGAAGCTGGGGACATTAGATCAAGTGTAGGACCCCTTGCAGTTCTGAAATACATCCCAGAAAAGCAGGTAAACCTAACCCAATATTGTAGAAGTGCAGAAAGGCATTGTCTGGAGGCACACCCTCCAATGCTGCTTTTAGGGTCCTTGTGAGCTTTTTATTTGAATCCTCCTTCTATACTTATTAGCTTTTCACCATTGACAAGGTACTAAACCTCTATGAATCCTAAGTTTTTGTTAGTCATTTTAAAAATAATGCTAGTTCTTATATCCTAAAATTATTGTGAGGATAATTACCAGAAGGTCATATGCTAGCAAATATTGACGGGGTTCTTGACACACCTCAGGCATTGTGCATGCTATGTGTTTGAATCCATCTTTGTATTTAATGCTAACCACTCTTTGAAATAGTTGTTATTTGTCTCCATTTATAACTAGGAAACGCAGATTCAAATTGCTCATGTAATTTGGGCAAAGTCTCCCAGTTAGTTGTCCAGATTCAAATCCCCATGTAATGGAACTGTAGTCTCTATACTTCCAGGATGGTTTTCATACCCTTTCAGTGCTCAATAATTGTTAGCCATTATCGTTATTATTATTGGGAAAACTTTGAAACACGTTTCCCAGAAACTCTTAATTGACAAATGTGGAGCCAATTCTCTTTTCAAGATAGGAAATTTGTCTTGTCCTTTCTGTATATGTGCTATAACATATTGCTTGCCTTCTTGTGAATCCACAAAGAGTCACATGTTGGTGGTAGGTATGACACTTTCATGTCTGTCTCCTTTGTCAGCTCTCTCATGGTCCAGGCATGAGAACATCATCTTCTCTTATTCTTCCTCAGTTCTACCCGCTGCAGCTTGTACTTGGGTTGTTTGTATCTTGGCAAGTGCAGGAGCATTTCAGTTCATCATCAAAGCTGCTTTTTCCTCTTTCCAGATACTGAATCTTGCATTAATGACTTTAAATTTGGAATCATTCATTATATTGTGACTGTTTGGGGCTTTCTCTATCTTTATAGAGTCACACTCAGGAATACTTCCTAAGCCCCTGAAAACTGACTCACCCTTGCATTTGGCAATTGGGTCATTATTATTATTATTATTATTTTATTGTGTCATTTATTGATTTTGAACTTGATGCTGGGTTTAAGGGAAAAAGCTTAAAGGATTTTTCTTTTTCAACTTCCTTTTTACCTTATATCTAATTTCATCTCATGACAAAGAAGAGCTATAAAATTGTATTTGAGGTACTACACTGATGCTTCCATCTGAATGTTGCTTTGTCATTGTTTTGATTAGAAGCACTCGATAAATGGTGTTGACAAACTCTGGGAATGATTTTTATAATGAAAGAGAATAATGAAGTGGAGAAGATTCAGTAAATGATTCTTAAATAAAATACTTTTATTGAATATAAAAAACATGGTGTTGGCAGATGACATTATAGGAAATGTTACTCCAAGATAGACTGATGGGACTTTTACCCTTTCCACTTCTTTGTCACTTCATATCTTTCTAGAACATCTCATTACTTTCCTTTATTAAATCTTTCCCAGGGTTCTGGTGTTAGGGGCAGCCTTCATTTTCCATTTCAGTTCAAGGGACTTACCACTTAATTAAGTTACCCTCAAGTCTGACAGTCAGCTTCAAAGTTCCGCTCATCATTTCACTTTTTAGACCAGAGATCACCTGCATAATAGGGTACCTGTTGATGGTACCTGATGTCTCAGAGGCCCCTGGTTGTATATTCAGATGAAACTATATACAGGGCCTTTCTCACATAAGTGTAGAAGAAGGGCAAAACCCAGACCCCATAGAGAGACCTGGGATACGTCAATTTATGAATGCAATTTTTAAAAAGATTTAAAAATTAAATGCTTTGACACCAAATACAATACAATAGGAGTGAGTGATTCACAAGATAGTAAGAGTATTTGTAAACATAAATTTAGGTGGGTGTTATAGAGTTGAATTCAAGTTCAAATTTGGGGCTTTCTGTAAATGTGAGTCACAGATTAAATTGCTGACATATTGTACCCCTCATTAGGGGTACAACATTATGATAAATTTCTAGGAGAAAAATGATAAGGAAGAGTGTGGTCATGTTTTAAATGGAAATAAAAGTTAACCTAGAAAGAAAGCACATAATTCTTCATTCAAATATGATATTGTTTTCCTGTGTAGCCATAGATGAACCACATAACTTCCCTGGACTTTTTTTCATTTTTTAAAATTGTGGATAGTATTGGTTACCACATTGAATATAACTGGATGTGGTGTACTGACAAATTAATCTGTAGATATGAAATATTTTTGTAGTATAAAAGACTTTTGGACTTAAAATGGTAATGATGATACAGCCCCCTTTCCTCATGAAAATTAATTTAAAATAACTAGAAGGTAATTCAAACTTTATTGAATCCAGATTCAAATATAGGGAGCCAAATATAGGAAGAAGGGCTCCAGAGCCCAGTATGCAGTTTCAGAAGTAGACAGTGTACCCTTCTAAGCAAACAATCTTTAATTTGTAACAATGCACTCTGTGGCAAGTGCATGCCTGGAAGCCACTGAACATGACAAAGCAATTGGAGGATCGGAGGAGCCATTGAGACTCACCACTTGTACGAAAGGAGTCAGACAGTGGAGCAAGCTAGAAGAGAAACTCCTTTGGAAGCAGTCCTGAGTCACATCTCTCTCTTGGCTGGGGAGAATTAAAGGCTAAATTAGACATAGGAATCTACTTTAGGGCATTTCATGGTCAGCCCCTGAAAATTGCTGTTGTGCTATATCCCACTCTGACCCTCCTCTCATAGTTCCAAATACTAACCATATTCAAAGATAAATTTCCAGCATATAGTCTGTGAAGACCCTCCATGTGAAAAATGGACCATTGTAGCACAAATACCAAGGTATTAAAATAATAAGAATAGAAAGCAGTTGAAAAATATTTACCAGCAAAATTTTGTCATGGAGAAAATGAAATTAATTCCCAAATATATTATTAAATTAAGCAATATACATTAGCAAAACAATAATTTCTTTGAAATAATGTCTCAAGGCAGACATTTGGGAAACAAATTCAGAAAGAGATATAGCAAGGAAACAGAAAGAAATGACTCTTAAGGAGATAAAACAAGAAAGTTAGTGTATTAGTTTGTTCTCATGCTGCTATAAAGAATTGCCCCAGACTGGGTAATTTATAAAGGAAAGAGGTTTAATTGACTCATGGTTCTGCATTGCTGGAGAGGCCTCAGGAAACTTAGAATCATGGCAGAAGAGGAAACAACCATGTCCTTTTTCACATGGTGGCAGGAGAGAGAAGTGCAGAGGAAAGTGGGAAAAGCCTCTTATAAAACCATCACATCTTATGGGAACCCACTCACTATCACAAGCACAACATGAAGAAACTGCCCCTGTGATGTAATCACCTCTCTTGAGGTCCCTCTTCCAACACATGGGCATTACATTCAGATTACAATTCAAGATGAGATTTTGATTGGGGACACAAGCAAACCATATTAAGTATAGGAAAGAATAGTAACAAATAATGTTAAATCTAACATACAAATGAAAGTTAATGTTGGAAATAACCTAAAAGAGAATAGAAACTAAAAATATCAAAAAGCATGTGAATATTTAAAAAAATGAAGCAATAAATCAACATGAACAATGAGTTAAAACAATTGTAAGGGTAGATGAAAATAATTTGCCAGAAAGCCCAAAAAGAAAAAAAGAAAAGTTCAGCATTCACGTAATTGTTTGCCTGAAAAGGAGAAATTAACATATGGAGAAAAAAACAAAACAAAACACTTAAAGTTATTATTTTCAGATGTGAAGAAGTTTTGAGAATAAATGTTTTTGACTTGAATCTTTTGTTTGGAAGTCCAACATTCTGAAAAAAAATTCATGCAAAATGGCCGCCATCAATATCCTAATCTACTTTCCTTTTTTTGTTGTTGTCGTTTTGTTTTGAGATGGAGTTTCACTCTCGTTACCCAGGCTGGAGTGCAATGGGGTGATCTCCGCTTACCGCAACCTCCGCCTCCTGGGTTCAAGCAATTCTCTTGCCTCAGCCTCCCAAGTAGCTGGGACTACAGGCACGCACCACCATGCCCAGCTAATTTTTTTTGTATTTTTAGTAGAGACGGGGTTTCACCATGTTGATCAGGATGGTCTCAATGTCTTGACCTCGTGATCCACCCGCCTCAGCCTCCCAAAGTCTACTTACCTTTTAAAACACAGCCATCCATTGGTATCTTCAAGGGATAGTTAGTTCCAGGGCTCCCAGAAGATACCAGAATTCACTGATGCTCAAGTTCTTTGGAGTATGCATTCAGAAACCACCAATGTAGAAGGCGAACTAGAACAGGGAATCTTTTGGGGAGTTTGAAAGGAGATCAAGTCCTAAATGAAGGGTGACCTCAGAATTCCTCTTAGTAACATTCTACATTAGGAAAAGAACAGGTCTTCAGGAAAGACACTCTTCAGTGTCCTCAGGAAAAGGCAGGGTAACCCAGGTTCCTAAACTCAGCCAGTGTGTCTTTTAAAGTAAGACAATTGACAAACAGTTTCCAGCATATAATACTACTCAGAATCTAGTTGCCAGATTCCTTTAAGAATATTCTGACAATGAAAATGAATAGATGAATTACATTAAAAGAACTGTTGGTAAATATTAAATATGTTGAAAATATTAAATATTTCTAACTGCAGTAATAAGTAGAATATGAGAATTATGTTTACAGAACAGAATGAAAATGTTAAGAGGGTAGATAATAACATGAAAATAATTTATCTGACACAATTTGGGATGAAATGTTTAAGAGAAGGTGAAAGGTAGGATACATATGGTAAATTCTTCATCTTTTATCCTGAATACAAAAAAATGCCACTAAAAGGTGATATATTAAATAGTGTAGCATAAACATGAAAAGGCATAGAAATGTATGAAAATAAGGTATATAAACAATTAAAATTAGGTAATGCCATAAGAGAAGTGATTGGAGAGTATGTGGAGATATTAATTTTGTCACTATTACAGTGAACAGTCAATAGATAACATATGAAGAAATATAGGATTAAAAATATTATATTGGCCAGGCACAGTGGCTCTGGCCTGTATTCCTAGCACTTTGGGAGACTGAGGAGGGAGGACCACCTGAGGTCGGGAGTTCAAGACCAGCCTGGCCAACATGGTGAAACCTGTCTCTACTAAAAATACAAAAATTAGCTGGGCATAGTGGTGGGTGCCTGTAATACCAGCTGTTTGGGAGGCTGAGGCAGGAGAATCACTTGAACCCCAGAAGTGGAGGTTGCAGTGAGCTGAGATCATGCCATTGCACTGCAGGCTGGGCAACATGAGAGTGAACTCCATCTCAAAAAAAAAAAAAAAATTACATCATGTTGTACTTAAAAGGTGACAATAAAAATAGTAGAAAAACATGAAACTTTCAGATTATTAATAGTAAAACAGACACAAAAATACAAAGTGAAATGTTGACAGAAAAAAAAAAAAAAACCCCATCACGAGGCAAAGCAAAGCAAAATATGGTATAACTAATTCTGAAAACATCTTCCATACTATCAAGGGCACTATTTATCAAATTTTAATAAGAAAATCATTTCCACAAGAAATCAATAGGAATGGATATCTATCCATCTATAACATAGACTCAGATTCCATAATGGAAAATCTACAGAAATTTCAAGGCAAAAGAGAAGAAAACATATTAGTTGCAGAAACTTAATTCAGTGTGTGAAAACTATTAATAAAAATTAGTGAACATATAGAAGACTGCTAAAACATCATTAATTTCGAAATGTTACATATCATTGTCTTTTTCTCCATTAAAGATATGTCTTCATAAATTATCTAGAATTTTTAAACAATTTTCTCTTAAATTGGATTAATGGTTTCTGAATTAAGAACATTTAAAAAATATCTCTAACAAACTGCTTGCAAATTTATCTTTCAAGTTTTTGGTTATTCATACTTAGTCTTCACTGACTCCTACATGAACTGAAACACTAAGTGTAGCACTAAGAGCAGGTATTATATGTTTGGAGGCCTATTTGCAAATTACTGTAGTAGGTCTCTCAATTTTGTAAAGAATCAGATGGTCAGTTGGCTGGGAGGATATAGAAAGGAAAAAATAGAGTCCCTTCTCTCTAAAGCCCCCAAGTTAAGCAAGGAAAACACACCTTATATATCATAATAAATAGAATATGCAAGATAAGTTCCAGTGTAGGCAGGGGGGAAAGGGGCTTTGGTGGAAGCAGCTAAAAGAATCTTGTAAAAATATAAATTAAGTCTTATGATGCAAGAATCCAGTCTGTTTTAACATGGATTGGATGACTTACTAATCAGTGACCTGGAACAAAAAACAGTCGATATGGATCACAAATTTTTTGTGACATTTGGAGAAAATAAGTGACAAAATCCTATATGTTGTCCTTGGGATACCGTCCCCGTTCTCTCTCTGTTCTTGTGCTTATAGCAGAGATGGCTCTCCTCCTGACAAACTCTCCTTAAATTCCAGATCTCATTTTTCTGTCTCTCTCAGGTACCTCAGGCTTCTGACCTTGTTTTCTGGTTACTAATATGGACTTTCATTGTTTATCTCTTTTACAGCATCTATAAATAGTATGATTTCTCAGAAATTTTGTTTTGTATGCATTTATGTGACAATCAATCAGATGGGGCTATAAGAGGGGACACAGGAGAGGCCCGGGAAAATAAAGTATTTTTTATTCATAGGTCCTAGAGACAGGAAGCATGCCATACATGGCCACATAGAGAAGACCAGAGTGGCCAGAAGGCTGTAACAGGAGCAAAGTAAGTTATAAGGTATGGCCTTTATTGGGTTTCCCAGAGAAAGGTAAGGCAGGATAGGATGAACAGTTGAGGACTGGCTACTTTGGATAATTTTTCTGGACTTTGTGAAACAGCGGTGTTCCCTGGTTGCCTGGTACCTGGCCCTGGATTGCTTAAGGCAAAAGAATACTGCTTCCGGGGTATATGGGCAAGGTAGAGGAAGTGTGGCTCTGGGTTGGTTAGTTTACATGTCAAAACAGCTTCAGGCTGGTCTCTTTCCCATCTTAAGAATTGGCTAGCCTCAGGCAAAGGCAATCTCTCCCCATATAGAAAGATTTTGTAAGATATCAAAACATCACAAGGTACAGAAAATTTAAATATACATTTATCTACATACAACCTTTTTCTGGGCCTTCTTTTCCCTCACTTTCTTCCTGTCATGACTTTCAATCCAGTAGCCTAAAATGCCATCTATATTCTAATGACTTGCCTGAGATTCACTCTTGTGTATCTAACTGCCTCTTTGCCCCATGAATTTTCAGTACGTCCAAAACATACCTCTTGGTTCTTCTCTCCACTCTTTCGTCTCCCCTATTGTTCCCTTTCAAGATAAATGGCACCATCAGCCAACCAGGAGGTCAAACCAGAAACCATTGTCTGCTTTAATTCCATTACCTTTCCCTTCCTATCCCACAGCCACCTACTCACCCACATTTAAAACTTTATAACCATCCACGCATCCACAAAACTTGGTTACTTTGTTCTTCCTTCAACATAAATCTCAAATTCGGCAACTCCCCTATACCTCTACTGCCACTGCCACCACCCTGCACCAAGCAAGCCACTTCATCTTACCCCTTTTCTGTTACAGTACCCACTTCATCATATTCTCCACACTTACACTCCTATCTGCTCTATAAACCATTTTTGATTAATATTGGTAAAACAAACTACATTACTCCCCCAAGCCAAAACCATTCTCATTGATTTCTAGCTGTATTCAGGTTGAAACATGCAAACCTTACCAGGGTCCATATACCCTCCCAGCATAACCTGTTCTCTTCCGTTTTTCCAACATAACTTTTTTCACACTTCTTTCTCCCCTAACTCACCGTGCTTCAATACCAGTGGTCTTTTAACAGCCTCTAGAACCTTGTTTCTGGTCGTGATTTAAAGGAAATTTAATTAAATAAAGATCTCCATAGAAAAACTGTCTCTGTCTACTCTGTGTAAATTATTCCCTTCCTATGGTATTTTCCGTCTTAGCAATTTGTCTGTTTCCTTCAAAGCAGCTGATCACTGTTGCAATTCCATTTACTTGTGACCTTATGTTGTGTTTTATCATCTGGACGTTATGTTCCAGGAGAGTAGGGACAAACCGTAAATGGTTTTCTCACCCTCAGTTTTCCTGCTCTACCAGAGTAGCAACATCATAGGCACTCAATGGTAAGCACATATAGGGCATACCCAATAAATAAATGTTGAATGAATGATTTAAGTTCAATTTGTTACAATACTTTTATTCAAAATAGAGCAATCCTTATTAATAAAACATGAAACAGAAAAATGAGAGAGAGAGAGCCACAGCAGGGACAGCATCGTAAAAATTAACTGGGATCTGGGCTTCTATTAGTGGCTTCAACTGACCAAGATCTTTTTACCAAGGCAAGTCAGGAGAGTCTGGAAGGAGAGCTGAGAAGTCTGGCTGACAAGGCAGGCTCCACTTCACCTTACCTACCATCGCTGCGGCCACGCCATGCAGTGGGTCTCCAGTGATAACTTTCTCCCTTCAGCGGTGCTTGCCATCTTACTCTGTAATTGGGATGTGTTTATGTTTCTTATTTTAGCAGAAAGACTCAAGAGAGTAGGCTTCGTTTCAGTCTTAACTTACAACTGTTCTTTCCAATAATTTTTTTGTCTGACATAGCCTAATTAGGCTCAGTATCTTCCTTGCATTTCCAGCAACTTGAGTGACAGATAATTTTATTAAATTGGGGGAGCAATGAGACTAGGACAGGGATTGGCCAGCAATGACCGGAGGGCCGGATCCAGCCTGCCACTGGTTTTTATAAGCAACACATTTTTTGGAACACAGCTGCTCCCATTCATGTACATATTGTTCATGACTGCTTTCCTGCAAAAATATTAGTACTGAGTTGATGGATATAGACAATGGGGTTCACAAGGCTGAAAAAATATTTACTATCTGCCCCTTTACAGGAAAAGTTTCCCAACCTTCAGACTAGAGTAAGAACTTCTTTATTCTGAGCCTTAGATACAGTACTACAACAGTTTATTTTTCTAATGTCTCTATTTATACGTTATTGATTAATTTCAGGGGAAATTGGATTTTGTTTACATCTTCCAATATAGTTTAGTTCAGACCCTTTTATGTTCCAGGCATTTACTTAATCGATAAAGAAAGTGTTCTGTGACCTTTCCATCCCAAGTAATCTCCCACTGCTCTTAAGGCCTATATTGTTTTGCCTCCTATAGCACTTTATCTCCCATAGAGCACTATCACCTGGTGCTTTATCTCCCATGGCACATAGCATTTTGACCTTGTATGGGAATCATGCCTGTGCACGGCTAATCTAGCCTACTGGTGTGGCACTGTGTAAAGAAAATTGTATTTTGAGATTGACAGATTGCTAGGCTCTGAGCTGCATAATAGTTGGGATTGTGACTCTTTTGCTGACCTGGATACTTGTCCAGCATGTGTCACTTGGTAGACATTTTATCATGCATGAATGAGTCCGCATTGTGCCTCTGTGTTAATAGAGACTTGCCTCCTTGCTTTTCTTAGATGACAGAAGAACTGGATCTATGATGAGCATTATTTAGCATGTCCCATCCCTGCCAGACACACACACACACACACACACACACACACACACACTCACTCTCAATGGTTTCATGTGTTCACTGTTTCTAATCATTAAATTGAGGATAGGTTTGGACACTGTACTTTTACAGTCAAACCTTAGAATCCTGTCTCTGTCATTTGCCAAGGGACTTTGAAGAAGATATAAAATATCATCTTTAATTTCCTCATCTTTTAAATGTAGCTAATTGCAGCCACCTTCCAGACCTGTAGTAGGAAGTAAATGAGATAGCACAACTGGAAGAAGCCAGCAAAGCCCATAACTCACTGGAAGTGCTCACAACCAAGGCCTGTGACTTCTGCTCCAAACTGCTAAAGGAATCCCTGCTTCTCAGTTACCTGAATTCTAGTCTCCAGGGGTGTGAAAGCCAGGGTGCTTTAAATTTTCTGCTCCTTGTGATTTCTGATCCTCTCATTCAGCCTTTTCCATCCTTGTACATTGCATTACAATCTGCCATACTGTGGAAGCCAGAACTCTGAGTCATTACTGCTGTTTCCTGCATCTTTAATCCTCTGAAATATATCTTTAATCCATCCACTTCTCACGTAGGTTCTTAGTCATCTGTTTAACCCAGACCAGGATTTTCTTTTCCCTGGTCTGATTGAAAAATTTTCATCCCAGTCTCCCTCTACCTCCTTTTCCATATGAAAACTAGAACACTTAAACACATATATCAGACAATGTCTTTTAAAAACTCCTAATGATTTCCCATGGAGATTGACATAATATCAGATCCTTATGCAGTGGTCTATAGGCTGTCATGGAGATGTCTCTAAATTAGTTGCATATCTTGGAGTTTGTTCACAGTATACCAGGCTCAAGGTCCCATGAACTGACGTCAGCAGCTTTAAAGACCACATTATTTTCTGCCTCAGCACTTTTGAACATTTTATGCCTCCTCTCTGTAAAACTCTCTGCATCTCTTTGCAAAGGCCATTCTTTATATCCATCAGGTGTCAGTTAAAATTATACTGTTGGAAATCTCTATGAATACTTTGTTCTTTTTTTCATTCTTTTTTCCTAGAATCCTGTTTCTCCTGCTTATTCTTGCTACAATTTGTAATTTCATAGATAGATAGGTAGTATTTACTTCCTTTTGTTTGACTATCATACTACTTTGTATTCTCTGTGAAGGCTGAACCATGTCGACTTCATTCATTAATATATGCTCAGCCCCAGTGCATTTTTTTGCCATATAGTAGTGCTTAACATATTATTCTTGAATGAATGAATCATTCCATCAATCAACAATGACGTTTGGATAAATTTACCTCTCCCCAGCATATTTTCCTCTGAGTATAAATGGCTGGCTGAAATTCTGGCTGGTAAATAGAAATGTATATTTCCTAAGAAGGCTGTGAATACATCAGTGATTTGAAAAGTAAACAGAGGTTGTTACATGATTTTTACTCTAAGAAGGTAAGTCCCTTTCAAGATGATGCTTTTCCCAAAACTAGTAACAGGACAAAGTAAGTGCATTTTTTTGCTTCACTCCTCAGCATTTTAATTTTCAAAGAGCTTGGAGAATTTGAGATTTAGTGCACGACAAAATGTAGTAAGAAAAAGTATTGGTGTCAGGTTTCAATTTGTAAAAGAAACATTTTAAGATATCTTTCAGCAATCTCAGTGTTTCTCTGTAATCTTAAATTTGAAGATACTGATTTTAATATATTGGTAATAATCATAAAGCTATTATTCAACTTTTGCTGCATATCTCAGAATGATATACAAAACATTGATTTCAATTTTAATTGGAATTATAAAATGCTTTGACATAACCTGAATTTATCCATAGCTCATGAATATTCCTTTTGTAGTATTGTTTCCCCATTTTAGAATTCAGCAAAAGAAACTTGAATTCAGACTATATATGCATCAATAAGGATAACACTCATATAACATAGGCAACTGTAAATGCCATTGCTAAAAAAGCTTAAAAAGAAAAAAGTTCTTGAGTATATAAAATATCAAGTATTTACTTGTTTACTCATCATTCATAAAGTAACAACTATTATCTCAATTTTGCTAGTGGGGAAGAGTCATATAGAAAACTCCCTTGCTCAAAGTCATACTGGTAGTGACTGTTGGGATTTGATTGCAAGTTTCTAAAACATCAAAGCTCATGTTCTTTTCGTTGCTGATTGCCTTCTGACTTTTTGCATCATCCAGTTCTTTTTCTTTCTCTCCCCCAACCCTTTCCCCATTCTCCTTTCCCTTACCACCTTGATAAACCAGTCTAATTTACATAATATATGCCTTTGGATTTGTGTGTGTTCTTACATGCATTTTTTATTTACTTGATGTCAGTTTACACTTCTTTGATTAAATATTCTATTCTTCAGCTCACCTTGTTGTGTGAGCATGTAATCTATCACTTCTCATTGCTGTATGATTCTCTCCAGTAATGGAAAACTGGCTTTCCTCTAGCCCTCATCATAAATGACTCTGCAGCTAAAGTACATATTTCCATGTAGACTTATGCAACTACTTATTTGGGATATATAGGATATATCTAAGAATGAATATCTTGTTATAAGGCCCATGACACTGATTTTTATTCAATTATTTTTAGGTTATGCCATATATATTTTTTATTTTAAAAAAATTTTTGAGACAAGAGTCTTGCCCTGTTGCCCAGGCAGGACTACAGGCATGAGCCACCGTGCCTGGTGAATTTTCGTATTTTTAGTAGAGACAGGATTTCACCATGTTGGCCATGCTGGTCTTGAACTCCTCACCTCAGGTGATCTGCCTGCCTCAGCCTTCCAAAGTGCTGGAATTACAGGCATGTGCCACTGTGCCCGGCCAGGTTATACCATATTATCTAAAGGGTTTTCTGTGTCTTTACAACCATTTTTTTTTTTTGCCAATGTAATTGGTATAAATGATAGCAATTGTTTTAATTTATCTGATTACCATTTAATTTAAGCATCTCTTTGTTTACCTATTAGCATGAAGTATTAGTTGTCAGTCTTAAATATCACAAATATCCTTCCTCCTTCTGTGATTTTTTTTTGCTCATTTTTTGCTGCCTTTGCTTTAAAAATTATTTACTTCCTCCAAGTCATAAAAATATTTCCTCATAGTTTTTTTATATCTATAGATGTATATCTTAGGTTTAGATTTTTTTAATTCCACCTTTTTATCTGCTGCTAGCTTAGTTCCAGTTTTATTTTTATGTATAGTGTGAGCCAATATTTATAATATGATCTATTAAACAATGAAATAGTTTAAATATTTTTGCATTGTATTCACGTAAAGAAAGTTATTTTTAACTCCTAGGGAAAGAAAAGTGACTCTTAATATTATAATGCCTTTCCCATAATAGAGAATACTGGTATTTTTTTAATGAGTGCAAGTCATATTTTATGCCTGTTTTGAATCTGATCATAAAAGAAGTTTTTCCTATTTGTATGAGTCTTTAAAGGCACATTTCCTTTTGTTATAACCTCTTTAGCCTAGAGCTCTCAGTGGAACTGACATGACATAGGATTTTACATTGAATATTTAAAGAAAAAATAACTCTTTTTTGCCCAGCAATTAATATACCACTATCAATATAATATTATATGATTTTTCAGTTTAAATGGAAAACTAAAGCTAAAGAAAAATTCTTTATTAAAGATAATTTTTTTTTGCATTGGTAAATTATATGCATTTGAAACAAAAAGTAATCATTCACAGACTTTTGTTTCTTTTCCAAATACAAAGATGAAAGTGTAGATTTAAAATGAGTATAAAATGCATGTTTTATTACAGCATTGTATGATTTTAATAGAATTATTTTCAGATAAATGATGATTACTTAAGGATTTTTGAAGAATGGAATTTTTGAAGCATGAGCTAGAACTGAAGGGAAGCTGAAGAGTCCAAAATGGTTCCTAATTCCATTAGGGGAAAAAGACTTTTCAATCAGTCACCCAAGTGCCCACAGAAAGATGTCTGATGCTATTTCAGGGGATAATCTAGTGGAGGAAGATGGCCTCAAGTGAAATGCTTAGCTGATTATGTAGTTCATTCCAGAATAAATAGGCTATTTACTTTGTCTGAAAGTTCAATAGATTTGGATTTCAGTCAAATGGAATGACATTAGATCTCTCTTTATGAATGTTGATAAAAGTGTGTTTGGAGAAGATTTCTGTCAGTTTTTATTAAAAATATTCTAATTGGTTGAGGTTTCTTCTCCCTCATTTGCTCAAGGCTCCAATTTTGTGGAGATCATTTTATTTTTGACAACATTATGGCAGAGGCAAGTAGAAGCCTCTAAGGTTCTTTTCTGTTTTTTGAACTCTGTTAAAATGTTTTATTCCTATAATTTTGTAACTTTCTTAAGCAAATGCTGAGGGGACAAACTGCAAAAGGAAAGGTTCTTTTTAAGAGTGCACACATTTTGGAGATGACATTCCTTGAGTTTTTGGGAGAAAATAAGAAATCTGCTGATTCCCTGAGCTGGTAAAATTTATACTGTTCAATGGACATAAGAGAAGTGATATACTTTAAGGGGTAAGGACAAAAACTTGTGAAAAGGCAACATTGCATTTGAATTAGAGATGAGATCTAAATGATAAACTGTATAAAAATATCCCTAAAAAGATAATTTCTTTATCATAATTGAGAGGGGAGCAGTAGTATATAGGTAAGTTTGCCACACAGAAGATCAAATTCAGCTGACATTTCCTACTTTGAGGATCTAGCTGAATTATAATTCTAAACATGTGTCCTTATCAGTAAAATATCTATAACTGACAATATGCAAGGGGGTATTAGTGCCTAGCTTAACTGGACCCTCAGTTGTTTATTTTTTTATTTTTTAATTTTTCATTCTGTCTTCCACTGCCATTCCCAGATTTTTACATTAAGGACAACTAAGCTAAATATTAACCGTAAGGAAAACACATTGTTTATTTTATTAATAGCTAGTTTAGCACATAATATCTTTTTTATTGTCTGCCTGTGACTAATGGCAAAAGGTGAAAGTCCATATTTCTTTAGAGAAGTAAAATAATTGGCCTTTATTTACATTGATCTTGTAATCTTTGTTCTTTTGTAGTGGTTACTAATTATATCAGTGTCAAACTAATTATACTAAGTAATGGAGGTTAATTTCCCCCAGTGATTTAGAATACAAGGATGGAATATTTTGGCATTAAAGAATGACTTTTCCTTTGGAAGTACATCACAAAGTCTTTCAGTATACATATTTGTCAATTACCATCTGTGTAAAGCAACAGACAGCTACCTCATAGCATTTCCTCGAGAGCACTGGAAGAATCTTTCTCACTATATGACTCTGTGACAGTCAGAGACCCACCAAATTGAAGGTTACGTGATGTCAATTCACAGCACATACCTGGTTGATATAGTTGATATTAACGTGTTTCTTCAAAGAAATAGTAAGTAATTTTTTTCAATAAGGAAAATATTTTTTATCTGGGAAAACTGTGCAACATTTATATTGTGAATGATATTCTTTTAAAATAATTTGTTGTAAGTGTTTCCTAAAGTGGGATAGGAAAAACTAGAACCTATGCAATACAAGTGATATTTTAAGAAGACATTCAGAAATGTAATCCAACTTCAACTGTGGATGCCTCACACTTTTGTTTCCTTTTCTACTTCTGGAATTTTCTTGTTATAAAATTCTAAATTATTTAAATTATATCCTTTCCAAAAGGTGGTGTCTGAATTATGTCTCCAGAAAAGTTAGAAGCCTGCAGTTTCAGGAATATTTATTGAGTACCCACCATGGGCCACAAAATGTAATAGGGACTAAGAATATTTCTGTAAATAGAACAGACAATGATATCCACCCCTCTATTGGGCTTGTATTTCCCTTTGAGTAACCACTGTGTGCTAAGTGAAATGTAGTCAATTTCAAATGTTTTGTTTCTAAAATACAATAATAAGAGAAAAAGTCATTTCTAGGTACGATATTCTTTCTAAGGAGTGCAGAAGCTGAAAGTATTATTTTGCTGAGACCTGGATAGGTTTGCATATTCAAACTTAGGGAAAGAGCTAATTACCTGTAGAAGAAGAGTTTGGAATTATTGTGGAGGAGATTCGGTGGAGAGAGAGAGGGTGTGAGAGAGAGTAAGAAAGAGAAAGTGAAGTATATGTGCTTCCCAAATGTTGTGTTTCTGTACATCTCAGCCAGGGAACCCATTCACCACCCATATGGCCACTTCTGCCTTATTTGCAGATTTTGATTTGCTGGAAAGGGATTTCTACTGGCAAATGCATAGTCTGTTTCTCACTGATACTCCTTGCCTGAATTTCTACCTAGTGTCTAACCTTTTGAACAGAAAATGTTAAGGACTTCCCATTACAGCTTGTGCTTAAGCCTCAGGTTGAATCTACTTGATCCTTAAGAAAAGCAAACAAGCAAAACTCTCAAATAGAAAGCATTGTGTACTTATTTCCTTCCACAAAATTTCATTGTGCATTGTGTTGAAGGGGCTTTGCTGAGCTTCACACATTTCTTTCATACAACTTTTACTGCATATAAAAGAGACACACTCCAAAGTTAAAGTGATATGTTGGCAGAACATGTAATCAAACCAGAAGTAAAAATATTGGATATGTGAAAAATAAAACAGCTTTCTAGTAAATATGCAAAAACAAAAATAAGCAAAAAATCAAACAGCCTTCTAGTAAATGCAAACATATTATAAACGTGTTTATTACTGATAACTAGAAATTATCTCTAATAGCAAAAAATAAACAGAAAATGGAGAAGACATAATCAAAGAAATAAGAAAAGAAAATGTAACTTAAATTTACAATATAATTGCCCCAACACAATCTAAAATTAAGATAAGACAAACTGAAGGCACATATTTATGAAAATTTATAATACTGGGGTTAAAGAAAAATAACTTAAGGTTTTTAGAAATAAAAATGAAGTTAAATCCTAAGGATTAGTACTCAAAATGACTTTACACATTTCAACAGTGATCCTAGAAATTAGAAGAAATTGCTGCAATGTAGTCACATTCTGAAGGAAAATAACTATCTTTCAATATGAATTGTCATGACTATATAAAGGTTAAGTAAATAAGTTACTCCAACTTTCCATAGTTAATTTTTTAAAGAAATATATGTCTTGACTTCCAGATACTACACAACGTTTTTAACTTTTAGGAAACTGCTAACTGAGCTGTGATTGTAAGTAAAATTTATATTTCTTTTCTTTTAGGCACTATAGCTATATCATTATACAGACAAGGAGATAAATTGCTACGGAGGATTTAATGATATTTTCAAGGATAGCATTTAATGGAAATTTCCACTTGAGGAAAAGATCTGCCTGGAAATTTATGTTAGACTATTTCTTTTTTAGTGTTACTTATGATGCTATTTTTTTCTGAATCAGTTCAGGGAGATTAATAGCCAAAAAAGAAGGTGTGCAGATGGTTGCTTACTGAGATCTGAGAAGGAAATTTGGAATCCTATGTTCTTTTCATCATCACCAGGCATTTTACCTAAAAGCCTAGAAAGAGACCATTGTGATTTTTTTCTGTTGTCCTATAACCCTTTCCCATGGCTTGAACAGAGTGACAATAGCATTCATACTGTTCAACTGGCAGAGAACCCAATTATGGCTATTTTATCAGAAGCTCAGATAATTTCAGATCTCTTTGAAAAGATTATTACCTTAATCTACCTGTTAAATTCTTCATCGCACTTAAGATGCTAACCATAGCATCAACTCTGTAGAATGTAAGATCTAGAATTTAGAAAGATGAGGGAATGAGAAAAATAAGCATTGGATTAGAAGTCTGGAGACCCAGCTTCTGGAACTATTTTTGGGCAGTTGACTTCATTTTTTAGAGTGCCATTGCCTAATCAGAAAAATAAAGATGATGGAATAGGTGGTCTTCTCAATCTAAATAATTTTGTTTGTGTTTTCCTCTCTACTTTGAATTTTCAAAAGTATTTTGCTTAAGAAGGGCTCTGTTAATATGTATAGTGATGTAAAGCAGTGGTCCACAACCTTTTTGGCACCAGGAATCATTTTTTTGGATAACAATTTTTTCACTGGCTGGGGGTACTAAGAGCGAGGGATGGTTTTGGGATGACTCAAGTGCATTAATTTATTGTGCCCTTCATTTATATTATTGTTACATTGTAATATACAATGAAATAATTATGCAACTCACCATAATGTAGAATCAGTGGGAGCCCTGAGCTTGTGTTTCCGCAACTAGACTGTTCCATCTGTGGGGGATGGGAGGCAGTGACAGATTATCAGGCATTAGGTTCTCATAAGGAAAGCATAACCTAGATTCCTGGTATGTGCACTTCACAATAGGGTTTGCAGTCCTATGAGAATGCTCATCTGACAGGAGACAGAGCTCCAGTGGCAATGCAAGCAATGGGGAATGGCTGTAAATACAAATGAAGCTTTGCTCACCTCCTGCTGCATAGCCTGGTTCCTCACAGGCCAAAGACCAATACAGGTCCATCGCCCAGGGGTTAGGGACCCCTGATATAAAGGACTTATATATGTTGGTGAAAAGAGCAGATGCAGAAAAAGTTCTACACACATGGGTTTGAATCTTGGATTTATTCTTAGGGACAGTATCACCTGGACTGGATTATTCTGCCTTTCTGAGATTCACCTTCCACAAATATAAAAAAAGAAACTTGGTACTTAGCTTTCAATATTTTTTAAAAATTGCTATTAATATAAAGTACCTGACATCATAAAAACATTCAATTAATAGCAGCTATTATTTTTGAGATGTTTTCTAGCTTAAGAAGTAGGACATGAATTTAACCACACAAAAATTCTTATTTTTGAGAAGCTAGAATGAGGAAAATCTGAAAAAATATTAGAAATCATTAATAAAATTCTCCTTTGATCAGCTATTTATTTTAGCATTCCCTAAGTTGCCCTGCTCTTGGGTAAGTTAGAATGTGTTTATCTATCCCACTACACACTTTGAAAAATCTGTGCAAATGCCAGTGTTTGTAGCATTAACCTGATTTTTTCCCCATCTTCTGCTTGTTTTTGAATTAACATATATTGTGAAACACTTGGGCATTTATTCCTCAGGAAAGTATGACATATGAAGGAGAACTAGAGGATAAGATCTTGTGATAATAAATTTTTGAGGCTAGTGCCCCTGTGTCCTTGCGGTTTTCACATATAACTACTTACTCTGTGGAGTCTACATCTGTATGTAAAAGGCAGTTTCTGTGTTAATTGGTTTATTTTTAAAAGAAAAGACCTGGGGCAGTGACCATCTTCCTTTCCTAAAGATAGTGTTACTAGATCATTCTCAGACTGGCCTATTTTGCTTTCACATACTGCAAAATGCCTAATATGCCCATTTTCATGCTTTAGTAATCATTCAGGCTTTGACATGCATTTCTTGAGGGTGTTATAACATGTTTTTGAATCTTCTCCAGGAAGCACTCTGATGATGTGATGAATAATTTAGCTGGATAACTATTTACTAAAGAGAAAACATGAACGATGAAAAAAATCTAAACAAACTTTTTTCCCGTAGATAAATAACGAGGGCACCTACTCGTTTGGCAAATGGTATAATTACTGCCTTCCTGGTTACCAGTGAAATCTGGGATATGCTAAAGCTTTAGCGTAAACAACTGAACATAAACCTCAGTAATTGAAGTCTGAGCAAAAGAGGGGTTAAATATCTCTAAGAGGTCAAACACAATTATAGCAGAAAAAAAGAAAGAGATGTTGTCTTACTCTGAATCAAAAGATGGCATGTTTTGCTTTTTTAGAAGGAGTTTTTTCAGAGAGCAAGGAGTGCGGTGGCACTGGGTCTGAGTGTGAATGCTGGCCCACCTGCTATGTGAATGGCCTTGGGCAGGGAAATACACCTCTCAGCCTGGATTTCCGCTTCTCTAATATAGGATTACACCCTCTGCCTTGGCTACATAAGAGAACTGTTATAAGGTATGCTAAAATTGTAGCTGAGAAAACCTGCCGTAAGCTATAAAGGACTAGGAAATGTCAGAAATGATTATAATGCTGTTGGCCCACCAGTTGCAGAAATTAAAAGGAGGCTGAGGATTTGATGTTGCCCTTGGAAGTGAGGGGAAACATTGCTTATGGCGTTCTTCTCCTCAGCAAAGCTGGTCTAACATGTCTGCTTAATCCAGTGAACATATTTCAGCATGTGTCATGTCTGATGCATCTTATGAAGGGCTGTCTATACAGATGTTAGGGTATGTCCTAGTTAATTTGGGCTTATACCAAAGTGCCATAGAGTGGGTAGCTCGTAACAAATTTATTTTTCACAGTACTGGGGGCTGGGAATTTAGAGAGCAAGGACCCAGCATGGTTAGTTTCTGGTGCAGGCTCTCTTCCAGGCTGCAGACGGCCACCTTCTCACTGTATCCCCTCTTGGAAAGCGAATAAGAGAGCTCTTGGGGGTTCCTTTTATAAGGGCACTAATTCTGTGTATGTGAGCTATTCTCTCATTACATAATTACCTCCCAGAAGCCCTGCCTTCTTATGCCATCTTTTGGGGGTGGAAATTTCAACATATGGGTTTTGGAGGGACAGAAACCTTCAGTCCATTACAAAGTCTGAGTTGTTTTATGATCTTCAAGCTACAAAAATCTAATATTTGATACAAATTCACCCAGAAAAAAAAAAACTTTAGAATACAGGGATCTCTCATTCTAAAATGGGAATTTACTATGCTTAAACCAAACCTTCAGATGAATCCTTGAAAATTCAGGCCCGAATCATAATGCAGCCCTCTAGGGTACTTCCCACTTGCATATTTCTAGTAATTGATAACGAGCTTTGAGACTGCGCATTCATATATATTCATATACTTGTTCAAATAATCAAATATGTTTCCTCTTCTCTATTTACTGCTGATTTTCATTCTCCCAACCTTCTCTGAAAATAGGATTTACCTTGATAACTAGCAATAACAATAACAATAGTAGTAGTAGTAGTAGTAATAGCAAAGCTATCATTTATTTAGCTCCATCAGAATTTCACATACTCTTATTTCCGATTTTATTATTTTTTTCCCATGAAAATCTGAAGAGAATCATCTCTGTCCAATGGCCTTTCTTATTACTCATCCACTCTTAACTGCTTGCAATGTATTTCTCTACCCCTGCTCTAAAATTACTGACCTAACAGGCACCAGGGAATTCCTTTTAGTCAATTCACTAGCTTTTCCAAAATTCTAATCTGCTTTGACTTTTCTATACCATTTAACTCTATGTAATAATTTCTTTCTTTGTGAAATCCTCTACATTGTGACATGTCACCTTACTACCTTTGTGAGAGCTTCTTGGTCTCCTCCGTTAACTTCCTCTGTTCCCAGTCCCTATGTGTAAATTCTGCCCCCTCCATCCCCACTGCGACTCCTCAGTTTTAGGCTGTCATCATTTCTTACTAAGATGTTGAACTGGCTCCTCTGAGAGAGAGCAGAGTGGAGAGTTGAAGCAAGAGTCTGCCTGCCTTCCTTTTCCATGACCTCTCTCTGCCCTTCCATGCTGGGTGACCATCTACACATGAAGTTGGCTTTAGCTTTCTTATTGGTAAAGTGAGGATAATAACAGTATCTATTTTCTAAATGAATGGGAGTGGCCAATATGTTACTACATGCAAAAATGCTTAAAATAATTCCTGGCCTTCAGTAAGTGCAATATAAGTGCTACCATTACTGTCTTTGTTTTAATATTGGTTATGATCATCATCATTTTAAGTGGTTTCCCTGCTGTTGGATCACTCGCTTCTAGTACATTCTGAACACAGCAGTCAAATTATTCTAAAACAAAGCTTAGTTTATGTTACTAAGCTGTTTCCTATTAATATTCGCATTATATGTTCCCTAACAATTTTAATCAGGCCCTCAATAGTCCTGGCTTGTGTTTCCTGGCTTGTCTGCAAGTCTCGGTATAGTATTCAGTACTGATTTCTCCCTTCCCCACCGTTCTTCCCTTACTTTCTAGAATTGTGCTTTCTTTCCGCCTCCATTAAAATCCTATCTGCCATTCATAAGACCTAGAACAAAGGCTACCAGACCCTTGATGCCTTTTGTAATCCTCTATGATCAAGCATCTGTCTATCCTCTCTGAAACCATTAAGGAAAGGTCTTTATTTTAGGCCTCTTTGGGCCCCATATCTCTCTATCTGGTAATTTAGTTATTTTTGTACATGTTGTTATCTTTTCTCCTAGATTATAAACTCCTTGGGGAAGAGCTTTTGCCTTTATATGGCCTTCCAGCTCCCAGCACAGGACATTGTATTATACCCAAGCGAGTTTAAACAGAAACGCCACGCTCTGAGTTTGTTGAGAGTCCACTTTAATGCTGGCATCCAAGATTCAGCTAGAGCTCAAACCTCTCGGCCCAGAACAAAGGGTGGTCAACATTTTCATATCAGTTTAGGGTCAGGGGGCAATAAGCAGATTATTACAGAAGCAGAAGGAGCAGGTTAGGGGAAGGTGGGGGGTGCCTAACAACAGAATCCTATTTAAAGTTGTTTCTCACTCAGGATGTGGGGTAGGCAGTTACACAGTGTAGGTATAGGATGTATGGGCCAGTGGGCCCTGTTTCTCAGAAAATTGTTTACAAAGATGCCAGGTGCCTCAGACTACAAATTTCTCAGAACAGAATGCCCTACATAGATCAGGGTGGGTAAAACGGAGTTGGCAGGATTGTTTAAAATGTATTCACCACAGCCAAGCCAGGGTATTTCGATTGCATCCAGCAGACAAATGTTCAATGAAGGGTTATGAAATCCATGTTGATTTCCACATGAGAATAGAGTTGGATATTTACTTCCTTTCTTGCTGTGCTTGCTAAGCAGACTCATTTGCACAGGCCATTACCCCAATGGGTCCACAGAAATGGAGGGTACTTATGGAGATTATTTTCCCACCCCTGCCCCCATCTTTTGGGATTTAGATATTGTTTATACACTGAAAAGTTCAGCTCTTGGCTTGTAGTAGCAAATACTGTTGGATATTTGTTGAATGAAAAAGAAAATAAATAGTAAACATTTGCTGAGTGAGAAAGAAAAAATAAATAATGAATAACCACACCCTGACCCACTTGTCTGCCAGAAGTGGGAAAAAGTTGTAAGCAAGCATTTTCTGGAGGAAAAACACACAACCCACACTTGCTTCTGAATAGTGTGGGAAACATAGATTGAGTCTGAAATTGAGAGGCATGCTTATGTTTACTAAGCATATGGAGCGGCAGTATCAGAACACTACTGGCTTTAGCAATACATTCTTTCATCTTTTCAAAAGCAACTTTTTCTGTCACATTTGGCTTAGATTAAGATTCAAATCAGTTTACCCTTCACTTGATTCATTTTTTTCAGAGTGGTAACCTTATCAGCAATGCAGTTTGCACCCAAAAACATTGGCTGCAGAAATGAATGAGGCCCTCTAAGCCCAATGTGACTATAAACTCCACAGGGATGGTAAAAAATGGTCTCAGGTGACCGGTCAGAATAAGAAGTGCTTCCTCTCCAGAGGTCCTGGCCTGTTATCCCCCAGAGCCACACAGTAAATGAAGCTAAACTCCTCTTCAGGAGGTGGAATTTATCTCATGACATTTGACCCTTTAATAGATTACAAAAACAACTCAGGAAATAAAATTTCGGGAGTTGAAACAAGTATTCACTAAAGACAGAACTAAAATATGCCACAAAAATTGTGGATCACTATATCAATATTGAAGGTTTTTTTAAAAAAAAAAAAAACATTTGTTACCTTTTATTTTTTTGCTAGACCTTTCTTGGGATGTATTTAGGTATGAAGGCAGAGTAGATATAAGGAGTATACACTTTGGGAGGCCAAGGCAGGTGGATCGCGTGAGATCAGGAGTTTAAGACCAGCCCGGTCAACATGGTGAAACCCTGTCTCTACTAAAAATACAAAAAAGTCAGCTGGGCATGGTGGCGCGTGCCTGTAATCCCAGCTACTCGGGAGGCTGAGGCAGGAGAATTGTATGAACCCAGGAGGCAGAGGTTGCAGTGAGCCAAGATCATGCCATTGCACTCCAGCATGAACAACAAGAACAAAACTCCATCTCAAAAAAAAAAAAAAGGAGTATAACTTCTGCTGAGGTATCATGACCACATTGGCCTTGACCCCTACTTCCAGGAAGCCTTGCTTGACTGTCTAAGACTGAATTTCATAACATTTTATAAGACCCTGGTAATTCCTGTCCTTGCATGCATCACATAGCAGTGATCATTTAATTGTCCAAACTCCCCATCGACATCACAAGACACTTGAATATTCCCAACTACACAGCTCCTTGCCTGGTGTCTGGCTCTAGTCTATATTTACCGAGTTGTATTAAAAGAGGTAAAACCAAGGCATGAGTCTGATGCTGCAGCTCAGAGGCCTCAATCAGACAGATGCCAGGTTGCATTTGACCGGCAGTCTTGTATATTTGACTGACAACGTTCTGGCTCACAAATATTTTAGAACAACAGATAGTGAGCCACCAGTACATAAAAATTGAGAGACTTTACACAAATCTAAATTCCTGATGATCTCTTGAAATACCTGAACATCTGACGACATTGGATCTAGATCGCTACAAAAACCTGCAGAAGAATTTCATGGCTATGAATAGTGAAAATATTCTCAACTCTATCCTATTCCCCCTGGTGCTTAAAGCTTCCTTAGTTCTCACCTCTAACAACCCACTGGGCCTACAGGTATTGGGAGCTGTTCCTTCTCTTCCTGTTTATGCCATTAGAGGGATGATCTCAAGCTTCTCTGCCCCCTCTTCCCTCTGACTCTCCCTCTGTATTAAAAGAGCATGAATCTTGCTTCCTAAGAAGGATCTTATCCTCCAAAGCTGCTGTCCTGCAGAGCAACAGGAAGCTCCTCATCTGCAGTGGCCCTGCAGGTATGGAGGAGGCTTTTCATGCAGGCCTGACCCCACAAGGGAGTGATCACAATTGGGATTCTTTCACTGCCTGGCTTCAGTGCTGCACTCTCCTGCCTTGAGCTGCTCCCTGATCCTGACCACAGTCTTGTCACCTGCTTGGCCTGAGAAGCATGAAGGTAGTAGATCCTGGCGCTGCTCCTGACCACCCGACAGAGAACACTTTGATTTTTTATAAGTAGAAATTGATCAGTGTGGAATTTAGAGATTTTCAAAGGTGCCTTTGTTTAAATGGAGACTTAGGCAAGGTAGGGATCTTCATTAAAAAACGCTATGTGGTCACCAGTGTTAATGAGGCAGATCAGAGCAGCCTTGACACTAAATAAAGGCCAATTAACTCCAATCATTGCAGACGTGGGAGCTTTCTGGCAGTACAACCTCCCTGTGGGGGTTTTCTTAGCCTGACATCCCTCTGGCAGCGGTAAGGCAGACTAGCTCCATAAGAAGGCCCCTGAGCAATGGTGGTGGGGTGAGGGGCACTGCCTCTCCCCACCACACTGCTCATCAGGGGCTTGTGGCTCCTCCTGGAAGCCATTGCTCCCACCCAGCCTGCCCTCCATGCTGCTGTGGACAGAGAAGCAAGACTGAGTGACTGATGTCTCTTGTGGGCTCCCAACCAGCTCAGGGGCCATGCACAGAGATTCACATTCTCAAGACCCCTTTTCTCTATCCATTTAATAAATTACCTCAAAGAGAGGATCACTGAGTTCTTGCTGAAAAGTTATGTAAAGCCATGAATGAAGACAAATGATTTCAATACAAACATTGCTCAATTGAGTATAATTTTTTTTTTACTTCATGTTTGTTTTAGTGATAAAAATAGCCAGTGCTGATATAAACTTCACCTTGTGCCAAATACTGGTCTAAGAACTTTACCTACATTGGTTCATTAGTGTTCACAAATCCTCTATGATATGGATACTATTATTAACCCCATTTGTACATGGGAAAACAGAGGCATTGGAAAGATTCATTTCTCTGCTAGGTACTTTCCATGCCAACTTCTATGTGATTCTCATAAAAACTTCTTTTTAATGAGTATTTTTAGCACCATATTACGAATGAGGACACTGAGATTCAGATAATTTTTGTGACATACCTGGTATAGTATTGTTCCTAATAATATTAATAAAAGGAGGACTTGGATTCACTTTTTTTTTTGTTTTCTGTTCCAAAGTATGGTAGTATAGAATAACTGACTCCCTAGGCTGAAGGATTTAAAATTTTCCCTTAAGATTTATCTATGAGCCCTCATTTTTTCT
Source organism: Sapajus apella (assembly GCF_009761245.1). NCBI lineage: Eukaryota > Metazoa > Chordata > Mammalia > Primates > Cebidae > Sapajus > Sapajus apella. Next base: position 4,672,422 of record NW_022437047.1, read on the forward strand.
ATTCAAGGTTTCAGGAATGGGGAGTATAATAAGGACCAAAAAGCTAACAACAGTCTTAAAATAGTGGGCAGCCTTAGAATAGTGTCTGTGGCTCCAGCTTGCTCCATTGAGTTTCATACCTGATTGTATTACTTTCTCATTTCTTTCAGCCACTAAGCCCTGGATGTTCCTCCTCATTCATTAAAGACTAGAACATCGCCCAAAGCTTTCTTCTCCACTGCATCTACTCTCATTAGCATAACAAACTTCAGCATCCACAGATCCACTTCATCCAACATCCTGATCTCTCATTCCCTTCATCTCCTCATCTCTAGCCACCTTCTTCAGTTCATCTAAGCCGCATACTTTATCATGTCTTAGAATCTTCCATCACCAACGACTACATCAACTCTAATATTCCATGTTAAAATGCTCCATTTGTTTATCAAACACCCTCTCTTACTATCTAGTTAGTTCAAATACCTCCCATATACTTTGACCTCACCAAACTCTGAATTTGCCCGAACACTTAGCTCCCTGGGAGCATCACTTTTCTTTCACTCCTGCCTGGATCCCATGATGCCATTGTTAGTTGCTCTCTTCCTAATTCAGACCCACAAGATGAACCTTCCTATCAACTTTCTCCACAGTGACAACAAAAAAGTTGTAGATAATCACCCAATGGTGGAGCTTGGCTGTATGGTTCATGACATATATTCTGGTCATCTCTAACTGAACTATCAGCCCTGCTCAACAGCCTCACTAATTTTTCTTTCAAGCTCACTCTCTCACCTATTGTGCTACCTTATAAATAGCTCTTCTCCAATCCATTATTTTTCATTCTCACTTCAAAGACACTAGACTCAGCCACCATCATCTTACTCAAATGCCCAAATATTTTTTCTAATCAGTCTTCTTCAGCTCAGTCTTGCCCCTTTCCTATTTATTTACCACACATAAGTCAACATAATTTCTTTAGAACCTAGATTTTATTATTTCATTCTCCTGCTTTACAACTTTAGTGCCATTCCATAACTAATAAGATAAAGTAAAAAATTCTTACCTTGGTTATCCTACAAGTATTGCATCATCTTCGCTGTGCCTAAACCTCACAATTTTCACATACAATAATCCACCCCTTTACACTGTACCTTCATGATCTTATTTTAGTTTCTTCAACATGCCAGGCTTCTTTCCAATTCAGTGTATTTTGCGTTTGTTACTGGTACAATTTTCTGTCTCTGAAAAGCAGCCCCCATTCATTACCCAGCTTTCACTGTTTCAAGATCTCAACTTAAATATCACATTCACAGTTCTTCATGAAGCTCCCTGTGCCCCTGTCTGTTGTGAGTCAGTGCTCCTCTCATTCACTCTCACAGTGCTGGGTACTTTTCCTTTAAAGGACCAACCAATTTTAGAATATTTACGTATGTACTTACATTTTTAAATTCCATCTTAAAAATTAGATTGCAAAATTAAAAATGGAAGGTTCCAGATATGCCAGGATCTAGTACAGTGCCTGAAACTTGAGGAACATCTTATAAACATTTACTTCACTGTTGCATAAACTAGAATTGATACATTGGACTTGGTGTTGACCTCCTGGAACCTAACTTCCTGAGTGACACAATAGGGGCACAATACCCCTGAGAACTGTGATCAGGTTATGGCGTAATAATGGGTGGAATTCACACTTGGGCAATTCTAAGATGCTATGCCAATCACAAAGCTGGTGACCTCAGTAACAATGAGCACACCAAGTGTCCAGGTCTTGGTTTGTAATACCATTCACCAATTAAAGTAACTTGGTTTCCTTGACGACATGGATGATTCTAGGGTTAAAGCAAGAAATACTTATTAACCTATATGAACCTGGAGCATCTTATACTGCCTGAAAGCAAGAAATTGCTAAAAACAAAACAAATAAACACTAAAAAAAAAAGAAAAAAAAGAAAGAAACCCAAAAATTCACACTGATTGGTAGATGTCAAAAGGACACAGTAACAATGAGCCAACAAAAGCACTTCAAGTGTCCAAAGTTGAAAAAATTTGAGCAACAAAATAAATAAAGCAGTTTTCGATTATAATTGAAAGTATAAGGTGAATGCTGATGAGACCATGCAGATATAAATAATTGAATAAATACATAAATGAGAAAAAGAGACCAATCGGCAATGCAGAAGAATTTCCAATAATTTATGGAGATATTCAACCCTTGAGGGGTTGGCTGTGCATAGTGACCTTGTTTCTTCCTTCCTGAAGATTATACATGGAAAGAAGGAACAAAGAATTAGTAAATGATAGGACAATCTGACAAACACTACCCAGCCAGGTAATCAAGGTCCATATTCACAATCATAAGTCATGCTGATATTATGGACCTTTGATAGGATGTAATGAAAAATGACACTTTACATATGTAAAGCCTTCCTTCTTGAAACCCAAAATCCCAATCTAACTATGAGAAAAACACCAGACAAATTCAAGGAATAGGCCATCCTATTAAATACCTGAGCCAGAACTCCTTAAAACCATCAAGATAATCACAGACAAGCAAAATCTGAGAAATTGACACAGCCAAGAGGGGGCTAAGGAAACATGACAGCAGAATAAAACGTGGTATCCTGGAAAGGATGCTGGAACAGAAAAGGGCTTTGGATAAAAATGAAGGAAATCTGAATAGTCTATGGACTTTAGCTGATAATTTCCTATCAATATTCTTTCATTCATTGGGAAATATACCATATTAATATAGGAGGTATTAAAATTTTATCTTACTTTATGGTGCACATAATAGCAGAAACTGGGTGTGGAGTATAAGGAAAAGTTCCATACCATTTTCTTGATTTTTCTGTAATTCTTTTTTTTTTTTTTTTTGAGATGGAGTGTTGCGCTGCCGCCCAGGCTAGAATTCAGTGTCTTGTCTCCCCTCACTGCAACCTCTGCCTCCTGAGTTCAAGCAATTCTCCTGCCTCAGTCTCCCAAATAGCTGGGATTACAGGCATGCACTACCACACCTGGCTAATTTTTGTATTTTTAGTAGAGATGAGATTTTACTATGTCATCCAGGCTGGTCTCAAACTCCTGACCCCAGGTGATCTCCCTGCCTCAGCCTCCTAAAGTGCTGGGTTCACAGGCATGAGCCACTGCAACCGGCCAAATTTTCTGTAAATCTGAAACATTTCTAAACATGAAGTCTACTTTAGAAATACTATACTGCATCATCATCATCATCATCATCCACTTGTTGTGGTCTTAAAAATACTCAGATGTATCTACCTTCTTTCCCCAAAATCAGTGTTATGGTTGTGCTTTTAATGTATGTTAGTTGGAATGCTTTGTATACCATAGAGTGCTGCACAAAATGAGGATGATCTCTTTCTTCTGTGACTCACTGCCCTCTTAAGGTTTCACGCTGGATGTTCTCAAGTATCTCTGATCTTCTCAGGCTTCAGTCCTCCTTCCTGTCCAGAGGCACTGGCCTGCACTCTGTCTTTCTCTGCCTCTGTGTTTGCTCACACTCTTGCTGTCTATCCTGCTGCTCTGCCTTCTCTTCCTGTTCTTGTGGGATAACTGTGGGAATAAAATTCAGATTTATTTTCTTAATTCTCTTCTGGGAATTTTGAACTGGAGAATATTGATATCTTCTATTTCTGGTTTCTAACTTTACAAAATAACGATATTCTCCAGATTCACAAGAAATGTGTAGGATAAGCAAGAGAATGCATTTGGAACCCTTTAGGCAATAGAAGAGGAAGGACCAGAAATTCAGCAAAATCAATAACTGAGATCTTACAGAGAAAGAGAAACAGGGAACATTATGTCTCTATCTATGATGAGAGGCATGTTTTTCTACTCTCTAGGAAATGACTTCTTGAAAATGATGACCAGATAAATCAGAGGTCATGGTCCGTGGAATTGGCATTTTTCTTAGTTGACAATGTGCAGACGACATGGTTTATAACCAGTACTACTTCTCATGCCATTTGCCCTGATTTTACAACAGCGAATTCAGCTCCAGTTGTGGACCTGATTGCAAGATAGTCTTAAATTATCAAAAGGAGCTAGAACCTTGGATTGTATGTAAATTTTAAAAATTTATTTTTAAAACTCTGAAAGCCATAAATATTTGAGCGAGAGAGTGGTTCAGTCCAAAAACAATTGTATATCTCTCTGGAAGGTCTAGTGAAAGGAAAACAGAAGAGCGATAAAAGAAAGAAGAATGGAGAAAAATACTTTTTCTTACTTTTACGTGTCTAGGTGTTATGAGTTCAGACTGTATTATTGTCCCAGTGGGCTGTGGTGTGTTTTGTAAAAGGCCTTCAATTCATGTTAGTTGAGTAAATAAGCAAAGAGATACATTTAAAATAATTGTAAGGTTTTTTGTAGAAGTGATTAGCAAACATTTATAAATACAGAGGAAGAAAAGTTATTAAGAATTCTAAGCTGAGCACAGTGGCTCATGCCTATAATTCCAGCACTTAGGGAGGGTGAAATGGGTGAATCGCCAGAGGTCAGGAGTTGGAGACCAGCCTGGCAAACATGGTGAAACCCCATCTCTACAAATATACAAAAATTCTCCATGTGGTGGCAGGCACCTGTAATCCCAGCTACTCAGGAGGCTAAGGTTGAAGGATGGCTTGAACCTGGGAAACGAAGGTTGCAGTGAGCCAAAATTGCACAATTGCACTCCTGCCTTTGCAACAGAGTGAGAGTCTGTCTCCAAAAAAAAAAAAATTCCAACTTTTTCTATGAAATCCATCTAACAAAGTAAAATCACTGTATTTTCTTGTACTTGACCCTTAAAGCACAGCATTAACATGGAATGAATATTTTGGAGTTAGGTAAATCCAAGTTTAAATTCCAGCCCTATTACCTGCTAACTACATGGCCTTACATGAGTGGGTAACTCTCTTCACCTGGGTTTCTGCATCCTGCATAAGTCTCTGGCTAAAATCACACCCTCATCAATTACCAGATACTCCTCGTTTATTTCCCAGATAGTGCCTAGCGCACAGCCTTTAACAGACATAAAGCTTTTGTAGTCATCTCTCTTTGTAACCACTTTGTTGTTTAATTGTTGTCCATATACAGCAGTGCCGTAGGTGCGGTATGAGAATAAAATTCATCAGTTAAAAAATATCCCAACCTAGTTTATTGACATTCTCAATTATATTGGTCATGGATGGAATGTTACTAGGGAATAGATGGTGATAATTGTTGTGCTCAATTATGGGCTTATTATTTTAAGGTGTCCTCTGTTTTCCAAGACTCATAATTAGGACCCAACATTTTTATATTTGATCATTTTATTTTTCTGATTAGAGTCCATTATTCTACTGTGAAGGTTTGAAAGAGATAAGGCATACAAATTGGATTTGTGTATGGTATATACTAAATATACATTTGAGGAATCAAATTATGAATTCACAAATTAGGCAGACATCCTTATTGTATCTATCATCTGGGTTTTCATTACACAGACTAAATAAAAGTCCTTACACAAATGCCCTAGTGCAGTAGGGCAAATGGTGAAGTTACTTGTTTGATATTAATTCAGTGTTTTGCCCAATAATGCAAAATTGTCCTAATGTTACATTTGAGGAAAAAGATCCACTGAGTGCCAGCATTCAAACAGGCAGTGTGTTAAGCATAGGTTGCCTCGTCTAATAGTTACAACAAACCAAGAGAGGAGTTGTCTGTCCCTCAAAATTTGGATGAGGAATGTGAAGGCTGGAGGTGTGAGATGCCGGTCTTATGGCTACATAGCTCCCTTGTGATAGATCCAGGATTTAATGCTGGGTATATTTCACACCAACCACAACATAGGTCTTCCACTTTGAGGATGATACATATTTAATTTTACTTGGAACTTGGGAAATTAGAAACAAATGCAGCTGTGGTTTGAAAGATGAGAATTATGCAGATTGGTCCTGAAAGTGATATCCTCAGGAAACTAATTGCAAAATGGAAGACGAAAGTTGGGTGCTGGGTGTGACAGTCTATCTGGGATTATTCCAGAGCTCAGACCTATTCTGTGGCCTTATTAATGCAACCCCATCTGAAAGGGAGCTTTTCAGTCATCATTGGTTAATTTTAGACAAAGAAATCATCTGCCATTGATCGAAAATCTAAATGTTCGATTTTACAGAACAGTTGTTACTTTTGTCACTTCAGTTTTCTTCCCATTTAAAACTGAAAATCAGTCCGTCTCAGGGCCTTTGTGTGTTTTTGGAGATGCACATTGCATTTTCTGGTCAAAATTCTTGTCAAATGTTAGCATATCTGTAGTCCTTGGGCCAGAGCCACAAAGAGAAAGAATCCTGGTTTACTCAGTCTAAGAAGACCCAGAAGCACCTGACACCCAGTCTATGCAGAGTAACCTTGAATTCAAAATGCCTATGAAAATTCTAGCACCTACATTCCTCTTTATTAATTATAAATTAAATGGCACACCGGAGTAATCATCTTGTTAAACAACCATAGGCAGATTTAGAAAAAGATATATTAGGTAAAAAATATAGCATAATAAAATGGCAGCCAGGCAACTGGGATGGAGTTTGCAAACACTGACCACTTCATAACAATGAATCAGGCTGGGTGTGGTGGCTCATGCCTGTAACCCCAGACCTTTGAGAGGCAGAGATGGGAGGATCGCATCAGCCTAGGAGTTTGCAACCAGCCTATGCTGCATAGCAAGACCTCATATCTAACAAGAATTGTTTAAAAATATTCTCAAGGCATGGTGTTGCACACCTATGGTCCCAGCTACTCAGGAGGCTGAGATGGGGGAGGATCACTTGAGCCCAGGAGTTTAGTTACCATGAGGCATGATTACACCTTTGCACTCTAGCCTGGGTGACAGAGAAAGACCCTGTGTCTACAAAAAATTAAAAAAATAAATAAATAAATAAATAAATAAATGTTATTCTGCTTGCAGCAAAGTATTTCCTGTTGCTACAGTGCCACACTTTGTATTCCCTGTTCCACAAAATACACATTCATTTCTAAGGCTGAAAAGTTGCCTAGAGAGGGTTGGTTCATAAATGGATTGCTGTTTCTTTTGATTATAACAAAAAGCTAGTATCTTCATAGTCAGGATAAAGGGCTTAGTAATTCACCTTGTCTGTATATCTCCTAAAAAAATTAGCAAAATCACTGAGTTTGGTGTTGGTATTCAGTGCCCTGGCTTTGGTAGAACCTATAATAGTGGTATAAATAACACATGGGAGACATTTACAATGCCAACAGTAGCTAGAGTTGCAAGTGCAGCATTATGGGAGTAGAGTCAGAGTAGAGTTGTGTCTTTCTTGGAGTATCATGAAGGGATTCTTAGAAGTGACACTTCCATTGGATTAAGTAGAAGCCTCAGGCATTATATCCCTTCAACTGTTCAGGAAATCTCAATTATATGTTGAATTAGATGCTGAGAAATAACATGATAATGACAGGTTGGATAAAGACAATGAATGGGTCACCAAGATGTTTACCATTTATCTTCTAAGCCATGCCATTTGCAGTGGGAATATGTCAGGGTCAGATTGCTGGTTTTGAGATCACTAAAGAAGCAGAGTGAGGATGGACTGGAGTGGTAGTGACTGGTGTCAGAGAGACCATTTTCGTCTTTTCCATTTCACTAAGTAAAATTAGAAAGATCATAAATTTTAAAAAAAGCCTCAGTAGAGCTAGGGAAACATGACCCCCCCCCATACAGGCAGGACACAATAAATGACTAATGAAACACACTGTATATTTAGGTGCTACATGATGTACAGTCTTTATGTGCTAATGGAGTTCTGTGAAGTAACTGAGCAGAGAGTTCTATAGTTAATATGGTTTGGATATTTGTCTCCTCTAAATCTCATGTTGAAATGTAATCCTCAATGTTGTGAGTGGGGCCTAGTGGGAGGTGTTTACTTGTTAACCAAGTAAAGTTAAATTATGGGGCAGATTGATCATGAATGGCTTAATACCATCCCCTTGGTGATGAATGAGTTCTCTCTCTGGCAGTTCATGTGAAATCTGGTTGTTTCAAAGAGTTGGGAGACTGATATGGTTTGGCTGTGTCCCCACCCAAAATCTCATCTTGAATTGTAAACCCCATACGTAATCCCCATAATCCCTACGTGTCAAGGGAGACACCAGGTGGAAATAATTGAATCATGAGGGAAACCGCCCTCATTCTGTTCTCATGATAGTGAATTTGTTCTCATGAGATCTGATGGTTTTATAAGGGGCTCTTCTTCCTTTACTCTTTTACTCTTCCCTCTCCTGCTGTCATTATGAATAAGGTTAGTGCCTGCTTCCTCATCTGCCATGATTGTAAGTTTCCTGAGGTCTCCCCAGCCATGTGGAACTGTGAGTCAGTTAAACCTCTTTCTTTTATAAATTACCCAGTGTTGGGTATTTTTTTAAATAGCAGTGTGAAAATGGACTAATACAGAGACCTCCCCCTTCTCTCTTTCACTCCCACTCTCACCATGTGATGCACCTGCTCCCCCTTTGCCTTCTTGAGGCCCCCACCAGGAGCAAATGCTGGAGCCATGATTGGAAAGCCTGCAGAACCATGAGCAAACTAAACCTCTTTTCTTTATAATTGACCCAGCCTCATGTATTTCTTCATAGCTATGCAAGAATGGACTTATACAATAGTCATCAAAGTAAAGATGATATTCGAGCTGACCATTGAAAGGGGAGGAGAGAATAGCATAAATTGTGTCACAGAAAAGGATTGGTTGGTAGGTCACAAGAGTAGTGACAATCCTGACATGCCCATGTTTTTTGCTTTGATTTGGGACCTTAAATTATTCAGCCCTACTCTAGCAAAAATGGCTGCATCCAGGAAAAAGAGATTCTGTCTGACATTTGGTATCTAGAGAGATTTAGCTCTATGACTTGTTTTACCAACTTAGAAATACACTAATTCTGTTCTCACAATATTTTCTTAGCTCTTACATTCTGGCTATTCCTAATTTCACCTGAACAAATCAGAAATTTAGTCACTACCTTGTATCTGAGTCACAGCACCACAAAAAAAAGAAAGAAAGAAAGAAAGAAAGAAAGAAAGAAATTAATTTAGTCACTACCAACATCTAGCCTTAGCACTGCTCTGCTCTCAGGGTTCAGTATTTGCACCAAACAATACATTAGGCAATAACCAGATCTGCTTTACACAGCATCTGTGAACTCCTTACTTGATACTGTTTGTTTTTAACAAATATGATGTCACAGGTCATGGGTGGGGGTATTTTGATAAGTGACACTAGAGGGGATGGGTATTTACTGACTGCCAGGCACAGTGCGCCTTCTATATGTGGTCTGCTTTTTCCCTTTCAGGAACCTGACGAGGAAGGTTTGAATGACTATTTTTGTGTATGTAAATAGGGGCTCAGACCGTTAAGGTAACTTGTCCAAAGTATTCACCTAGAACTGTGCTGATTAAGAATATTAGCACTAACCTAATTTTTATCTGGAATGCTGGATACAGTTGGAAGTTTATAGTTGAGGATAGAAAGGACTAAAGATTGGAGTCTTATCCAAGATTATTAACACCAGTTAGGTTCTTTATTCTTCCTTACCTGCTTTGTATAAAATATAAAATAAAATAAAATTTAAAAGTGACACTAGAACAATGTTTGTCTTGTTAATGTCTGTAAGATGGTTTCCAGAAGGATGAGTCTGGGGATTTGTCAAAGTAATTAAGAACCTGCAGTAACAGGAGGTGGGTGTACATCAGTGGGAATGAAACACAGGGATGGCTGACAGAAGAAAATATAAGAAAAAAACAGATACAAATAAAGAGAAATTGCTGAATTCGCCTTGAATTACTCAAGGGATGGGCAAGAGAAGGTAGACAAGGCTGACGTTTTTGCCACTAAACCCACAAAGTTCATGCACTCTGAATGAAATTTGGAGGATTTTAAAACCTTTTAAGTTTTCTGTTGAACATTTTTATCCTCCAAATAATTTTCTTCCAGTGTGCTAAGATTATAGCCTTTAGCTAATGGTTTTCTCTCTCAGTTATGCTCCTACCATTTATAAGCATTAATTTTACTGAACTGATATAGTAAAATGTTCAAAATAACATTCGGCAGAGCAGTTTACTCTGACTACTCAAGAATAACCTATAATCTTTTCTTTTCATATGATATACACACACACACTCATACACACACATACACACTAACACCTGTTTTTCCCGGCTTTACATCTTTACCTAAAATTGTATACATTTTTCCATAGTCAAGATGTATAATTTAACCTTCCCTTCTTCAAGGGATGACATGTAGCCCATTTATTCTAACGAGAAACTCCAAGAGCAATAGTATTCACAAACCAAAAATAGATAACACCGAACTATTTTGCTAAATAAAGGTGACACATCCATTAGCAAAAGTTGTTGCTTTCAAAGTGATGGTTTACATTTAAAATCCAGTTTAAAGTTAAAGTTAGGATATACTCATGATTTGCACATAAGGAGTAGGAGAATAAATGAATCAAAGTTAACTCAGAGGGGCTTTGTTTATTTGTATTTTCTTATTTTGTTTTTCCTGGGCGTGTTGGTAAATCATCTTCCCAGATCTGATGACTCTGATACTTACTGGGCAGCCAAGAGGAAATGTCACATAGGCATTGCATATGTGAGTCTGGAGCTCAGGAGAGAAATAGGGGCTGGAGTTAAAAAAAAATAGAGCCTTTGTATTAGTTCATTCTCACATCGCTGAAAAAGACATACCTGAGGCTTGGTAATTTAGAAAGGAAAGAGGTTTAATTGACTCACTGTTCCATTGGTAGGAGACCTCAGGAAATTTACAATCATGGCCAAAGGCACGCTTCACAGGGTGGCAGGAGAGAGAATGAGCGCTGAGGGAAGGGGGAATCCCCTTATAAAACCATTAGATCCGGTAGGAACTCACTGGCTATCATGAGAACAGCCATGGGCTGCCCCCATGATTCAGTTATCTTGGCCATGATTCAATTATCATGGCAGTGATTTAATTATCTCCACCTGGTCCTGCCCTTGACAAGTGGGGATTATTACAATTCAATGTGGGAGTTGGGTGGGGACACAAAGTGAAACCATATTAGCCTTTTTGTGGAAATGTTATTTAAACCCTGAGACTGCATAAGCTCACTGAAGGCATATTGTACATGGAGTAAAGCAAGGAAAGAATGACTGAACTATGAGGCACATCGTCTTTAAAAGTCAGGGAAAGGAAGATCTAAAAATGTTGCCAGTGAAGGAGCAGGGAAAGAAGCCATGGGGGAGAGAAGTCAGAAAAGGAGGACATACTAATGGCCAAGGAGGGAAAATATTTCAAGAATGGAGTGATCAATCATGACAAGTGCCACTGAGAGGTCAGGTAAAATGAGAACTGAGAATTGCCTATTGGACACTTAAGGAGAATGACATTGAGCTTTGTGAAATAAAAGCCTGCCTGGACAAAAGAGAGAAGGGAGGGAAGTGAGCCAGTGAGTACAAATAAGTCTTGCTCTTCACTGGATCAGGAGGGAAGATAGTTTATTCTGCCACAGATGCAGTGAAGTAAGTTGACTTGGTGGTAGCAGGCTAAGAAGGTTCTCTTAGCAAATTAACTAAGTAAGAATGAGGAGTGTGTGCATAAGTAGTGCCAGAGATATGGGGAGAGAGTAAAAGGTGTGAGAATGTCACCCTTGATAATAAAACAGTAAATTAACCAGCAAAATTGGGGCCGCCAGTGCCAAGAACTCACTTGAGCGCTATGATGATAAATTTATATTGAGACCAGTCAGCAGAGCCATTCATTTTTATCTGCATCATGATACCTGTAAGGGGTTGACAGAGACCTGCTGAAATCCAACTTGGGATTTTGAAAGTGGAAGGACAGAGATGTGGAAATGTTCAACTCGATTTATGTAAGGTATTATAATGACGGGAAATGAAATCTAAGACAGCTAAGAAAGAAAATGAGAGCATGAGGAAGGTTATGGGCAATGGCAATGTAATGTAATATAGTCAATGGATTGGAGATCCCAAGGGGTTAAGAAACAACTAAACTGACAATGAATATACTAGAGTAAGAAAGCTTGAAAGTTACCGGATGGCAAAGTGTCCACAATTGTTATTTTTGGATGTGGTATAATAATTGATAATGATGAGTTCTGAAGTATGATTCATTAAGGCAAAACATAGGGCATGAACATTGGAGAATGACTGGGTAACAAAGTGAGAAACCATTTTGATGGTTGGACCATCTACATGCTTACTGATATCACCAACAATTATGGCAGTAGCTTTACTTTAAAATGAATGCCAGATGCTAATATCATTGGGGATGGTGGTGGGGAAGCTATCAGAGGACTGTAAATGACAGAAACCAGAAGCATTCATTGATAGTGAAGTTTTGCATTTTAGAGTATGAAGAAGAAAGGAAGGAAAATACCCTGGAAGTAACAATTTAGAGCATGAATTATTCCTTTATGAACTCCAAGACTTGTGGTATATGGAGAATTAAAGGAATAGAGAACAAAATTTATAATTCATCCTTTAATGGGGCTTCAGAGAAAAGTTCTCAAGTGCCAATTGACTTTCTCTTCAAGAAGGGAAGGACATATTCAGATATGGGATTTTGACGATGGCATGTCTTGAGTGCCTGAGGGTTTGGGGAGTACAGAAGATATAGGAGCCTGAGTCCCACTAAAGGATCTCAAAATAATGTATGCTTATGGGACCTGATGAATACAGTTCACCTGTAACACTTGGACTCCCTGCCATGAGTGATAAAATACAGGGTCTAATGGGATTGAGCCTATTGGTCCCAGTTCTGGTGGTGCAAGGGGCAGTGGGAGATGGTATTTTCTATTATAATCCTGTTGGAGTAATGCGCTTAGTCAGTTTTGGAAAATGGTGGTAGTCAGTGGAAAATGGTGGAAAATGGTGGCAGTCAGTGGTCACTTGGACATGTGGAGGTCTGTAGGTAATATGAGGGCTACATCATGCAGAGTCCAGTGGGCCTACCTTCAACCACCCTGTGAGCAGTATTGAAAGCTGGGGGGCACCAACCTCAATAACTTGTCAGAGTCAGAACTGAGATTCTGAATGGTAATCAGCTAAGAGGTATTGCTCTCCTATCCTAAGAGATGCCTTCTTTGGCAAGACTGCTCAGCTATGTCCCATTACTAAAATTAGACAGAAGCACTTGGGAGAATCCAGGACTTGGCACTGTTTTGACAAGGTCCAACCTGGATGATGTAAGCAGGAGAGAAAAAGGCTTTTTCTACCAAAAACCTTGTAACGTCGGCTCTGCAGCTATGCAGCCAGTCGGCACACAGAAGCTAAGCTAAAGAGATGTGGCGTCCCCACAGGGAAAGAGAAAGAAGCATTAGGTAAGTGAGTGTCTCATTTTCCAGCAGTCATAAAAGCAGTCATGCTAAGCCATCTAATAGCAGGTTATGGATTCTGGATTTTTTAATATTCCCTTAGCCCAGAATCCTGTTTTGCTTTTATGACCTTAACACAAATGATGCTCCTGTTCTAGAGTCTAGGGGAGTGATTCCAAAATCTGGCTGCAGAGTAGAATCACCTAGAATGTCAGAAATAAAAATCCAGATTCTACCCTAGAACAATTAAATCAGAATCTCTGGTGTCCTGGCTTCAGTATTTTTCAGAAGTTTCCTAGATGGTTTTTATGTAGAGCCGTGGTTAAGAACTATATTCTACCACTCAGATTCTTCCAACTCCTTTTGTTTGACAAGCAGGTTGGCTGCCACTACAGGACTAACATTTAACTCCTTTGTAAGACTTATTTTTTTTTCAATGACTTATAGTCCTCAGACTATCACATGCATACATGATACACAAAACTGTCCTGCTGTGGTACAAAACGTGTGCCTTACAGAGTCTCAATCCAGGGACAATTGCAGCAAGTGAAGTTTCCAGAGGCCCGGGTACCCAAAACACACACAGGCGTTCTATCCTTGCAGACAGTTCCTACATGGGTGTGTGATCCCGTGGTAGGTCTTAAGAAAGGAAGGCTTCCAAAGCCAGGAGCGTGACTGGGACACATCCTTGAGGTCTTAGGTGTGGACTGGGACACATCCTTGAGGTCTTAGGTGTGGACTGGATCTCCCTTTCAGGTACACACCACAGGCAGGCAGCCTCCTTGTTTCTTCCTCTGCTCTGGCTGCTGTTTTATTCTAAGCCTCTGCAGACACATTCTTCATAGCTGAGAAAACTCACAGATGGAATGACTATTATTGGTGCTTGTCAATTCAGAAATAAACCACAATTTGCTCAGCATTTCAATCTTTACCACTGACGTGTTAGTTTCATTTAATTAGTTCTGTGCTGGATGAGGCCATTAAATTTGTGTCCTAATGGAAACCTATTACTCAGCTCTGCACGGTGAAGGGTGTGTGGGATTGATTTGCATTCTCTCTGGACAGAAGGTGAATTCTCTCATGACATTTGTGATGGGCAGCAGGTCTTCCAGCAGAAAGTCATTTGAGATAACACTAATTGAAGAGACACCTGTCTTTTGAGAATTCTTTCTAAAATTTAGTAGCAGATTGGCTGTATGCCCTGAGAAAAGGGTAAAAAGTGTATTACTTACAAAATGCAATTTTGGAGAAAAGATGTAGTATGATAGCCAAAACTGTTACATGAATATCAGTGAGTATTTTTAAGCTCTTTCTCTTAGAACCAGATTTGAACAAATTCTTCCCACACTTTCTTCTAGAGTTCACAAAATGGAAAGTGAAAAGCAGAAATGAAACCACACCTGTTTCCCTCCTGGAGTGAGCCCTCATTGAATCTCTGCAGTAGCTCCTATAAGAGTGCCATTATTTTACAAGGATACTATTATTCTCCTTTTTCAGAGGAGAAAACTGAGGCTTCACACTGTGAAACCTGAGACTTCAAGTAACTGAATATTTTGCTCAAGTCATTGCTTGAATCAAATCAAACAGATGGACTCTGAACCCAGTGTGGTTGGTCTGAAATTTTTCTCTTTCCTTTTTACACTGAATCAAAAACAGTTTCTCTTACCCTGATAAAATCTATGCCCCTTAAATCTCAAAACCCTTTCTTTGTCACATCCCTTCATTCTGAAATACACACCTTCCCTTACAAGATACCACTATTAGAAAATCACAAAATATTTTTAATCTATTCCTCTTTTATGTATATTTTTGATCAAGATTTCTTCTCTGGGTTATGGTCGTATTATGAAAACAACAGGTCCGAGTGTCATTGGGCCAATGTAAAATTGTGTTGCTGTATTGAGTCATGGACCTAAAGATCCTGGAAAGCTGAATGGCTTTAGTTATGTTTTGTTTTCTTTCCTGTATAAAGCTAGACTATAAGAATCAGAGATTGATTTCAGTGTTTGTTTTGGGAGATGGGGTAAGGGTGGATAAATGTAAGTCTATAATCAAGATCATCTCTAATGAAGAGGACTGATGCTGTTTCCACAAGCGACATCATATTATTTTCCATGTAAATGGTGCCCCAAGAGTTGTACTATGGGCAGTCTTTTTGCAGATCTATTTCATCTTCCTTTCCTCTGCCCTCACCTCGCCACCTATTTATTGTTTCCCTTCTCTGCCAAATTCTCTGACACATTGCCTGTATTCACTGTGACTCCTTTGCAGTGCACTTTCACTGCAATCCTTTAAAAACATTGTCTTCCTCCTACATTTTTCTAATACTTCTTTATCTAAGAAATTCAATGTATAGTTCTACAAGCTCAGAAATCCCTTCTCGATTTTTCTCTGAGACTAGTCACTATTTGATTCACTCTTTCTAGAAGTTCTCTGCTTTCTTCATTTTTCAGTTTCACTTTAGCATCTAATAGGAGGTGGTTTGTCTAAGGGCCTTGAGAAGACTGAGCTTGCATGGTGATAGTTAATTCTTGTTAGTGGCTTTCTCTTTCCAGCTCTGCATATGCTTTCTTTTCTTTTCCCATAAGTGGAAACAGCCATAATGTTCTGCTGTTGGATGTTTCCTTGAAAAGCCTTTGGAGAGTTTCTCTTCTTCTAAGATTTCAGCTAATGCACTATGTGGAACACAGCTTATCTGTATCTCCAGCCTCCAGCTCTCTCGAACTCTGGTCTTCCATTGGTCACCCACTACTCACTGATTATCTCCATCTAGAAATCCCTCTGGTAACCCAGAGTCAGCAGAAAGGAAGACAAGCTCTTCATCTCTCTAAATAGTTTCTATTTTTGACGCTTTATTTGTAGTCTGCCTAACTTCATCATCTATGAACTAGATAGTAGCTTGAACCAGCTGTAACTATGTCTAGTAGTTTTATGCAGTGCTTCTCAAACTTCAGTGGGATCAAGACCACTGTCGTGAAAGCACACATTGCTAGGTCCCCCTGAGGAATCTGTGCTTCAGGAGGTCTGGGGTGAGCCCTGAGAATTGTGTTTCTCACGAGGTCCCAGGTAATGCTGATGCTGCTGGTCCAAGGACCACGCTTTGAAAGATACAGATTTCGTGCACAAGTTTGGAGCCAGATTGAGTTAGGCTTAAATCCTGACTCAGCCATGTGCTTCATGTATGAATCCTGGCAAACTTACATGATGTCTCTCTGATTCCTCTTCTGTAAAATGGGGATAAAGTATATACCTCATAGGATTTTTGTACAAACTACATGAATTTATATAAGCAGAGTGCTTCCAACAGTTTTTGGCAGACCCTCAAAAACTATTAGCTTATAATTACACAGCTTTTACTCTCTCTGCTTTCCTTTTCCTCACTCCCAATGACCAAGCAGCTCTCATGTCCTCACAGTCTGCACTCTGGAAGACATCCATCTCCTTTTCATTATTGCCATGGTTGGGATCAAGTGCGTAATCACATTATCATTCCCCTCACTCTACTCATGGTCATTTAACTGATTGGAACTGTCACTCTTTCTCTTTCCCTGCCTCCCCAGACTTCATCCTGTTGTCAGGTTCTGTCTTAATCACTTTAAAGCAATCATTGCAAATAGGTCGCTTCCCTGCTCAGAAAGTGAATTTTGAGTATATTAATAGGGTATTTGGGACCGTCCTTGTACTGAGGGCCCCCGGGCTGTCTATGCATTTCCTCTTGTAGCATTTATGATGTGGAGTCTATGTTTTTTGTAAACACACCTCTTGGCTTTCCTACTTCTGTGATTTTTTACATTATATTCATTCCTTTTGATATATACTTTCCTTCCTTATTACAAGGCAGAATCTAATTCATTCTTCGAGGCCTGGTCAACTTTTCTTTTCCCATCCAAAGGTATAGCAAAATGGTTTCATTCCTCATAAGAATGCTGGCTGATTGATAGTAACTTCTTGGGGAGATGATAAGAATTCTGGGGCCAAATCCACCTGGGTTCAATCACAAATAGTATCATGGTCAGTGAGCAATATCTGTGGTGGATACAGTTTAAATGCATGGATGCAGCTGTATCAAGTATTTTCTCTTCTGCCATGGAGTACATTTTTTTTTTTACTGTGGATGCCCAATGTATTTTGGAAATCTCACAAGTCAGTAAGCATACCTTGAATTGTCAATGTGAGTTTCAATTTTATTATAATAGCTAATTTTCCCTTCTTCATTCCAAGATGATGCCCAGACCTTACCTCAGAGAATGATATTGCCAGCCAGAAAATCGGAACAAGCAATGAAAACAAGATTTTACCACCTTAGTTTGAGAAAGCAAGGTTTGGATCAGGGAACATAGTATTCGTTTGTATGGGGGATGCAGGCTTAGGGGTGAGTTCTTAGATTTTGAGGCATAGGGAACCAGAAGAAAGGATAGGGGATATTATCCCACAGGCATCAAGAAAATCAGAGGGTTCTTGAGGATAGCTGTTTATAGAGGACTTCCAACATGGAGAACTCCTGATTTTACATGTGCAAGGTAGAAAAGTGATACTTAAATTCCAGCTCTACCACCTATGAGCTATGTAATTGGGCAGCTAATTAACTTTCTTGAGCTTCAACATTATTATCTTAAAAACAGAAATTATGATGCTGCCTTTCTGGGCGATCACAAAAATTAAAGGAAAGCATATATAAAGCACTTTGTATACTGTCTGGCTCAATAGTTGGTAGTTGTTCTTATGAATGTTGTTATGAAATAACAACCAAGAAAATCCCCTTAAAGGCATTGAACCTCTTTGCCTGTTATGTCATATTCCTCTATTCACCATTAGTTATACATACATAATGTCATGAAATGTCTAAATAACACCACAACTACCAATTAATTAACTCTAATTGATTGGAATTATGTAAGCAATATTGCTGATTTACTGTTTTCCCACCCCAACTCGCACGAGTTGATGCTGTGAAGATAGAGTCTTGGTGCTGTTGTCATATTTAATGCATCAAATTTAAAAAAGAAACAAGGAAATTTATGATCTTAGATTACCACAATTTATACCTTAGATATTTTGGCTTATCTTGTTCTTTTCCTGATGATGTTATTAAATCCCTTGAAATCCATGGGTTCATAAATACTGTAATTTATTCATTCAACAAATATTTTTGGGTGTTTATGGGGCCAAGGTCTATTCTAGATATTGAAGACATAACTGTGTACAAAACACGTAAACCTACGATTCTACTAGAGATTCTCTTCTGGAGTTGGAATTTAGACACTGAACAAGTGAGCAAACAACCAGACTGCATTTTTAGATATTGACATTTTCCCTAAAGAAAGATGATGGAGTACAGATGACCAGGGTAGGGTGTAGGTAATCATTTTTGGATTGTGGGGAGAGCTTTGGCCACATTTGAATTGATACCTGCATGATGATAAAGGATGAACCAGGAAAAAAGGTGAATTCTGAGTTCCCTAAGCAGAGAGCAAAGCAAGTGATCTAGCTGGCATGAGGACAGAAAGAAGGGCCAATTGGTAGCTACCAAGAGTTTTGAAAGGAGTGTTAAAAACTGAATGCTGGAGAGGGTGGCAGCACTGATCCTGGAGGGTGCTGGAAGCCACCTAGGAAGTTTGGAATTGCTTGGGTACAAGAGAAGCCAGTGAAACATTATAAAAATGATAGCAAGAAAAATAAATTTCATTTTGTAAATATACATGAACACTGAATGCTTATAGATCTAACCATATAAAGAACTTGGTGGCTATTTATGTAGACGATGTGGATAATCACCTGTGATTTATTTGTTTTCTAGATTCAAATTTACCCCTATTGAAAAACAAAGCACAGGGTTTACTTGTTTCTACTTTGTTGTTCCTGAATTCGAAAAACTTTGAGTTGGTTTTTAATATATTCCATAACATATTCATGTCATCCTGTTTTCTGACAATAATTTTCAATGTGGCCTTGATCTGCTACTTTATTTCTTTCTTTCTTTTTCCCAAAGCTATCCTGTGTCCTCTTTGTACTTCTATCTTTTATGGACCTGAGAAGATATTAACTTAGAGATTTTGATAAATTGCCTCTGCTATCCTTAGGTTACTTGACTTTCTTTTAGAAGGCTTGCTATGGCCTTAAAGCTGTGGGCCTGTTTAAGGTTATGAATTAGTTCAAGTTCTTGGGGAGAGCAGCTTGAGCCTCTGCATGTATCATCTGGTTGAAGAGTCTCAACAATTTAACAATTGTCTTTTTTGTCTCTTGTCCCCCACTCTTTCAAGTTGGGGTTGTCTTTAACTTCTCTCATAGACTTGGAAATTCCCTTCCATTTCAAATAGATTTTTCCAACTCTTGTGTTATTTTTTTCTTTTATTATATTTGCTGTATCTACATATATGTTCGAGAGTTGTACATTACTCTTGACTCTTCTAAATTGGCATGCCTTTATGTTGACCTCCTGATCTTCGCCTGTATACGTTATTTATCCGAAGGCTTTGATTGGCTGCTTTGTCATATTGAGCACATTCACTGAAGCTCTAAAGACTCTTCTATAGAGTCAACATCTGTGTCAGTTCTGCATACCTAGTGCCAGAAAAGTACAAGGATGATGTTTTATTCATACTTTGTGCTTTCCTTCACAATGACTTGTTCATTTCTTTTTAATTTTTCTTCAACAGTTATGTTATTTTTATATGATTCAAGATTTTGAAAACACAATTTTTAAAATTTAAAATGGATGTGATTCAATTTCATTAATTATAAACCACAGAATTTTAATGGGCCATTTGAAATTGCATTAACTGAAGAAAATGTTTCAAAAATATGTTGAATTAGCTTTTGAAATCTCTAACATACAATATATATCACATCTATTTTTAAAATTTTTCTTAATGTGTTGATAATATGTGGTTTCTTTTACAAACATACTGTTTTTAATGCAAATTCCTAGGGCTAACTTTAAAATAATAATAGTGATTAAGGAAAGCATTTAAATAAGAATTAATCCAAAAGTAGGAGAAAATCCGTTAATAAAAACCTAGACAGAGAAAAAAATGCCACAAGTTGTTTTTTTTCCCCTTTGAAAGAACAGTGATGATATCC
This sequence comes from Sapajus apella, assembly GCF_009761245.1. Classification (NCBI taxonomy): domain Eukaryota; kingdom Metazoa; phylum Chordata; class Mammalia; order Primates; family Cebidae; genus Sapajus; species Sapajus apella. The sequence goes on from NW_022437047.1 coordinate 4,692,840, forward strand.
TTTCATTTCTCCTGAAAGAACAAAGCTTGTAGGCAATAAATATGAGCCAGACGAATCTTGAAACGTTCTTTTCTCATTCCTCTGATGTATCATTCCCCCACAAATACATAACTTAATTCTATGCTTCTATTTGGAAGAGGGAAGCTTTAAAATTATTGCTGACTTCCTTGCAGCAGATACAGTTGTGCCTGTATGGTTTTCTACCTCCTACGATGATTATGATTTCAGAGAGGATTTAAGAAGAGAAAGATCACATTTCTCAGAAATGTCACTTTTATTTTAAAATAAAAAAATCATTTCTAGATGTTGTAATTAATATAAAATAACCCTTCACTGATTATAAAAAGAGAAAACTGACAAATTTTCTGCAAATGAATGTGAAAAAATTTTAGCATAGCAAAATAGGGTGGCAGAGTGTCTACAAGGTTTTCTTCCCATGTTCATAGAAACTTCACTCAAAATTCAAGCTGGCTGGAAGATTGAGTGAACTAAAAACCTGAAACCTTCTTCCAATTCTGAATTAACATATTAAAAGAAGAATTAGTTGTCAGATCTAGAATGATTAGCCTTTATTGTTGCTTTTCTTATTAAAATTTTCACAGTAAATACTTTATTTATGAATAAAAATGAATGAAAATGGCTATAATCTATTGGGTTTGGTTATTTTATGAACAATAATATAAATATGATGAGAATTATAAATTACGAAAAGAGACCAACTCAAAATTTAAGAACTATTTTATTCATACCATTTATTTAGAAACATTTTCTAATTAATTGAACACTTTAGTTTAAAGCCCTTGCCGCTGTTAGGGAACTATAACTGTAACTGGGGCAGGGGCAGGGGCTTAGGTCCCTCCTCATGCTTGCCAAAGATATAAACAGGGGATGGGAGCAGGGCTGTGGGGGCACCCAAAGACGCTCTGATCTGATGTTTTCCCTGATGCGCCCAGGTTATTGACCTCTCTTGCCCCAAGAATAGGGAAGGGATCACAGAGGCATGGTGAGCTTACCTTTCAAATAAATATCGTGTACCCTAAGAGTTAAGCAGAGAGCAATTTATTAGGCAGAAAGGGAGAGAGATGGAGAGAGAAAGAGAAAAAAATACAGCTCCTACGCTGCCATGGGAGGGTATCCAAGGGAGGAATCTGTATAGGTAAGGGGCATGGGGGTGGGGTTTTAAACCCTGAAGTTATTCCCACCCCATTTATGTTCATGTCCAATGAGAGGAATTCTTTCAAACTTCTGCTGGAGTGACTGATCTTTGACTTCGATACTGGATTGGCTACAGAACCTCCTCCTCCCAGAGCTTTTGGTCAGCTTTTTTTGAACAAAGAGGCTCACCTGGAATTTCTACCTAGCCCGCACAGGGGAAAGTCAGACAAAGAACTCTAGGTTCCCAGATTGGGGCATAGATGGAGGCCTAGTGCTGGAAAATTCCTTCCTTTGAAACCATGCCCCTTGTGGACTCAGTTTTCCTTACAGTCCCTCAGTCCCCACTCTGAACAGGAAAGTCCAACTGCTATTGGGACAGGGGTGTCACTCTTTAGCTACTTCCTGGTGAATTGGGGCATAGAAGGGGCCCTGCAGTTGAGGTTTCCTCCAGAGGGGAGTCTTCCAGGGGTGCAGGTTGATCCAGAGGTCCACGATAGAACTCATGAGCCAATGACATCCAGGGTTCCATTTGCAGGATTATTTGTGGCCTTATGGCTTTAATTCTAGAATAAATGAGTTTGGAAAGAAGGTTAAAGACGAGAGGCCTGAAGGCCAGCAACAATAGAATGGCTATAAACGGGCCGAGGAGAGAGTAGAGCCAGGACAGCCAGTTGTTAAACAAGCTCCATGACTTTGTTTCTTGAAAGTCTTTCGCCCTGCGTTTTATTCATTCCCTGAGTTCTTTAACTTTCAGACAATACCTGATTGGTTTATAAAGTAGAAGCATTTTTCTCCTAAAAAGAGACAGGTTCTTTCTTTCTTTTTTCTTTTTTTTTTCTTTTTTTTTTGCTGTTAACACATTTAGGGCCCTTCTATTTTGAAGAGCTACAGCAGCTAAAGAGTTAAACTGCTTCTGCAGAGAGAATTAGCAACCTTTTCCATGTTATTATTTAACTCCTGAGATAACATAGTAAAACCGAGGAGGGGTGGTAGTAACTCTTCTAATGCCAGTACCAAGTTCTCCTATTATTCCGCCCCCTGCATGAAAGAAATAATTGGGGTTTGAGTATGGCATGGCATTGGCGGGAGAAGACTCTGCACCTGAGAGTCGGTGTAAATTGTTATGGGGGGGGCACTAGGAAGGAGGGGAGGAGAGCTATTGGGCCAATCCATAGGGGGAATTGCATAGAGTCTGGTCACAGATAGTAAAGTTAAGAGTGATAGTCCTGGTAATGCCAGGATGTAAGTCAGATTTAAGAGTAGTTACTTTCCTGGGGATCTCATCAGAAGAGCAAACGTAGATCCTCTGATGACTCACAGGTGTATGAAGGGTCATCTCCTGGAACTTCAGGCTGTGAAGTGGAGAGCCTATGATTTTCTTTAGGAGGTGTCCAAGTCTTCAGCCGAGTGTGATGAATCCATGAGTCAGTTCCCACCACCTTAACTGCCATTGGGATGGACAGAATAACAAAAATGCTCCTTCCCCAGATGGACCTAAAGAGGGAGAGTCTGAGGGGAGAGACTTAACAAGCACCAGCCTCCAGGGCAGAACAACTCTTTCCCTTTTTCCCTCGGGTGCCCTTCAAAGATTGTGGGTCAAATTGGTCCCAGTTATCCATAATACACTTTGAGGGTGATTTTGCCTTGGGAGGAGTAGCACCCATCTGAAATCAAACACAGGAATGCCCACATCACTGGTTATTCCTTGCAACTACTACCTCTGATGCATCCCCCAGTTATCGTCCTAGTCCTGGGGAATCCCCCAGTTATAGCACCTTGTAATTTCCTTGTGCCCTACATGCATGATCATCTTCTGGGCCCCCCATGTGCTGGGTTTAATCACACTTACCAGCATCATGGGCACACCCTTGCTGTCTAAATGTCCTTATGGCCACCTTAAGGACATCAGGACTGCCGCTATTAGTGGCCCTGTACTGGCAGGTCCTTGAAGAACTAGGCCAGTGAGGCTTGGGCGATGGGTGCCAATATTCCCTAGCAAGAGTTCAATTAACATAGGCCTGATGATAAAACTGCCCCAGGAGGATGAACTCCTTGGGAGGGACCTTTAAGCCCAACAATCTTAAAGAAGGTAATGGATGGCCGCAGGTTGGAGCTGGAACGATGCTCTCAGGACCTGGGCCTTTTCCCACATCCCACTTTCCATTGTAGGAATATACCCTAGGGTTGTGGGGCCTGTAATTAACTGTTTGAGCCTGGGACCAGGCCTGACTATGGTATTCCAGAAGGAGAAGTTCTGCCACACAGAGAGCTGATCCTCAGCAAGACAAATTATGCATCATTAGATTCTGGCACCATTCAGTTGGATTGGGAAATTTGTGGGTGACAAAAACACAATGCCCTATTGCCTCCAGTACCCACTGATAGACTCTGGCTCTGATAGGACATAAACTATCACTGCAGACTTAGGAAACTGGCCCTGTGTATTTATACTGCAGGAGGTCCTCATAGGCATAAGCCTGAGGGCACTGTGGGCATGGTTTCTGACTGCCACAGCCTGGCAGGCTGGGGCCACCAACACCATGCCCCCTCCTGTGCTGCTGTCCCCATGGCAGCCACCAGGGCCATGTGCACATGTTGGGCCCCTCCTTGCGCTGCCACCTCTGGGATGCCCACCAGCTGGCTTGGATTATCTCACCGACTCCACTCCGTGTGGCTCTGTGGTGAGGATGGTGGCAGGGGAGCCCAGGGTCAGCTGCAGCATGTGGAGCCCTAGGCCTGGCCTGGCCGCACCCTCCTTCTCCCTGCTGATCTACACCCACCGCCCATTCCTTGACTTGTCCCGGAGAAACAGAGAACAGCAAGAAAAGGAAACTGGTTTGGAGAAAGCCTGGTATCATGTCTTTAAGTCCAGCTGCCACGTTAGTGAAAGACTGGCAGTGGCTTGTGTTGGTGGCTGCAGCTTTAACAGCCCAGGCCGAGCCGTGAGCCATGTGGACCGGCATAGCTGTTGCTGCTTTCTCCTCAGCAAATTTAAAGGAAGTGAATAGGACAGATTTTTGCAAACAAAAGGGGTCTAATACATTCACAGCTCCAATGTTTTCTCCTGGCTGGCTCGCCGAAGATGTAACTGGGGCAGGGCACAGCAGTTCAGCCCCCTCCCTGTGCTTGCCAAAGATGTAACCGGGGGATGGGAGCAGGGCTGCGGGGTCATCTCAAAGATCCTTCTGGTTCTCCGATCTGATGTTTTCCCGGTGTGCCCAGGTTCTTGAACTCTCCTGCCCCAAGAATTGGGGAAGGAGCCCTGGAGGTGCAGTGAGCTTACCATTCTAATAAATATCTCAGACTCAAAGAGTTTAGCAGAGAGTGATTTATTAGGCAGAGAGAGAGAGAGACAGAGAAAGAGAGAGAGAGAGTGGGGAGAGACAGCTCCCACACTGTTGTGGGAGAGTATCCAAGGGAGGAATCCGCATAGGTAAGGGCAGCAGGGAATTTTTAATAAAGAAGATATTCCTGCCCCATTCATGTTGTTGTCCAGTGAGAGGAGTTCTTTCAAACTTCCACTGGAGTGATTGATCTTTGACTTCGATACTGGATTGGCTGCAGAGCCCCCTCTTCCCAGAGCTTTTGGCTGGCTTTGAACAAAGTGGCTCTTGTGGAATTTCTAGATAGCCTGTGCATGGGAAAGTCAGACCAAGAACTCTAGGTTCCTGGATGGGGGAGTGGATGGAGGCATGGTGCTGGAAAATTCCTTCCTTTGAAACCATGCCCCCTGTGGACTCAGTTTTCCTTAACACAGTTCCTCATAACCCAGTCTAAATTGGTAATTAGTAAAAATATTAAAAACTAAAATTTTAAATTATTTCTTAAGTGGATTCATTGTATTGTTTCTATGTTGTTGCAAACTACAGTGGTATGTCATAAGGTTATTTCATCTTCCCATTAGAACTATTCTGCAATTTCTGTGTATTACCTCACTTGATCAGACAAGACAGAGTAAAACTCTTGCTCAAAGCACCCAACTAGAAAGGGTGGGAGCTGCCCAATTCCAAACTTCATGCCTTCCACTTAGACTAGCCTCTGCTTCTTGTCTCTGAACTCAGTTTCCTTGCACTGCTGCCTTTTTTCCTTTTGCGGAATATTTTCTCTGGCTCCATTTGGAGTATCATATGTAGTTTCCTATATGGTGAAAAATAAAATAATTCAAAAAACGAAAGGAAAGTTTTAAAGCTCCAATACAGCTCTGAATCCAAAAATGTAACAATGGATATAAAGTTTTTTATGATTTAAAAAATACGCTTGTACATCTATTTCTTAAATTATCAATGTTGTTTAGTATAGGTAATGGGATGCTCAGTCTACCATCTTGAATTAAAAGTAACTCATTTATTGTTTACCAAAATCTTTTTTGAGTTGACATAATTATAGAGTTAGGAAATTTTGTAAATGTTTATGTTAGACAGTATCTCTGTAGGCTGAAATGCAGAAGATAGACAGTAACAATATGATCTTTATTTTAGTTATGTGATATTGGAATATGAATGTTCTAGAAGGGTCAAGTCACTGACATGACCTGAAAAAGTAGACTCTATTTCTTAATAAGAGTCTAATTTCTCTCAAAGCAAAAGGCCAGTGAAGGATCTTCAGGGCTGGATTAATGTGATTTTCAGTACAGAGTAACGATGACAATTAGTTTCCAAAGATAATTCTAATAGACTACAAAATGTGTAGAATGTAACTGTGCTTTTACTTTAAGTTTAGGAATGAAACCTAAACATAACTCATTCTTCCAATGATATTATGAATTATGTATATCCTGGCCAAAAAATGATCACTTACTATGTATATTATTAATGTTTCAATATGCAAATATTCTACAAATGCCAGTAACTAGAGGAAGGGATACAATGGTCCTTCAAAATTGAATATACTCATTCATAGTGTGCATAGGATGCAGTCTTAACTAAGATTATGAACTATTTAATGGCAAAAATAAGTTTATTTTATTCATCAAGAATTTATTTTCCAAAATACATATCATGGCTAAATATTATTTGAACATAATGGACATACATGAGTAATTGGCCCCAATTTCTATATAAATCTATTAATGCAAAGCAGTAAACAGTAAATACATTACAAATACCTGTTTAAGAATAGCCACATTTTTAAAAGCTATTCATATATTTTGCATTTAGTTTAAATCTCATTCTACAGAATTTGAATAAAAGGACTCTAAAATGTACCTTTTATTCTCAATTAGAAATATAGTTCATGAAAAGTGATTTTAAAAACTGAAGGCAAAGGAATTTTTGTGTTTTCATGTAATTATATAATTGGCTGACATCTTTATAAACCCTTTTCTCCAGAAAGCTGTAAAGGAACTCAACAGACCAGGTTAACCTGATTCCTCTTTTCAATTTTCTTTCATTTGACTGCATGACACTATAAAATGACACAAGCTGTGTCACAAAGAAATGTAACACAGGATTAAATAAAATAATGCAAACCAATGTTTTAAATTTTTGCAACAAATAGGTCAAAAGAGCTAATCTTTAAATAGAAACAAAGACCATATTTTTCTTCTAACTCCATAGATAACACTTGTAATCTATTGTACAGCACAATTTTATGAGTTGGTTTGGTGTACAGATGTGTAATTATTTTTAGGTGGTCTTATGTGGAATCATTCAGAACAAAAAATGACATACTCATCTTTGCATTTGCAATGCTTCCACATAATACTCACTTGTAATACTTTTTAATTGAATTTCGTGTATGTATAGCACAGAAAACTTGTCAAACCTTAAAATGTGACAGTTAAAGAAGATATTCCATTTCCTTCTTTAGCATTAAGTGAAACTTTAAACTTTTCTAATTTCCCGAAGTGTTTTATACACTTTTAGAATTATAAAAAGAAAACTGCGGTTTGTTTTTAATAAAATGTTTTTCTCCCTCATTATTGATGATGATGTTACCAAACAATTGAGATGGTTTAAACTTCAGATGCTCCATAGCAGATATTTGTTTTTTACTTTCTTTCATGTCAAGCTGCTTCTTTCAAAAGTGGTCATTACTAGACATCTTCATCACAATATTTATTATTTGTATGTCTTTTTGAAGCCCTTAGCCCAGAGAGACCTCTAAGTACAGTTTTTGATGATAAAATAAATGGAAAAATATTTAATCTTAAATAGTCATTAGTTTAGGAAATATTCCTATTTATGTTTTTGCTGCAACAGAGCTTGCTGATATGATTGCAAGTGTAGGATAAGGCCACCCAGTTCAGATAATTCTCTTCCAGAGTGTGCAGTGTTCATGCCTTAGCTGAATTCCAGCCACAGTGAGTAACAAGATCAACACTTTGTCTTCACCAGAATTCCAGGAAGTGCTACAGCATCCCTCTGAGGGAGCCAATGAGAAAAACGAGTTGTTCTTCCCTCCTCAGCCTTTGGAGAGCTTTGGAGGAGTCAATTAGATGGTAGACTTGATGTTATGAAATATGATTTCTTGCCATAATATTTCTCACCTTCAGTAACTTCAAATATCACTACACACTACATGTCTTTGAAGCCAAAGGAGGAGGAGTTGGAATTCCCTCACCACACATACATAAGCAGAGATGAACAGGACAAAAATTGATGCAGGTTTTGAGGTTGGACCAAAACCTGCCCATTTTTTGTAATGAAGACTTACACTAAAATTATCTAAACCTCCAATGAAATGAACAGTTACAAGTGATGGACTACACATATTTTTAAAATAATTCTTGGTTTCTTTCATTCGACTGTATGACATTATAAAATCGCACAAGCTGAGACTGGAAGAAAGTGCAGATGCGCTTCTGATTTCGTGAAGACCTACACATCTTGCCAAAAATGATTCTTTGCTTCTGTAGTGAGTGGTGCTGAATTCAATGTTAGGGCTTCTACAACTGTAGGGGAAGGTTATTTTGGGGTTATTAATGATACCTGGGAGCTGATTCTTGATTACTCTTTCAGTCTTTCTTCCCTGTTTCCTCCCTTCTATTGAAAATGTTATCTGGTAGGACCATTTGTGTCAATAAGAGCTATTGACTTTCCTCATGGAGGTTCATGCAAACAGTTGATTAAAGCTGAGTGAGTGGGCAACTTTTGGCTGGTTTGTTTAACATTGACTTGAGGACTAAGGTTGGTACTGTCTGAAAATCAATAGATTTCTCAGTGACTGGAAGAGAATGGTGTTTTGTTCTTTGTTCTGATCCTCTTCTCTTTTGACAGCCCCATATCCTTGACTGTATTCATGGCTCTGTATTCCACACATGGCCTAGCAATTTGGCTGAGGGTCTCATAGCTAAAAAGCATCAGAAGCCCTAAACACCTCCTCCTGGAGCTCTCTTAGTTCCTCTTTGTCTTGACAACTCCTGTATTTGTTTTAGATCTGAACTTAAGGTTGCTTCCAGGCTCATCGTCCAGATGAGTTAGGTGTCTGCTTCGGTTTCCTAACACAGTATTCTCTTATGTGCTTGCTTTACAATAACACACAGCACACATTATGACAGTCATTTCTTTAACGTTTGCTTCCTCATGGGACTGTCCACTGTGTGGAAACAGGAGTCATAGCTACTTTGCTTATTACTGATCTGACAGAACCTAGCTCAGTGCCCAGTAGAGAAGGTCTCATAAATAGTCATTTCACAGGAAGAAATGAATGGATTTACTTTTGGTGATGTCATTTGCAAATAAAGCCTTCTAGGCAGTGCCCATGCTGGCCATTTGACTCAAACTGTGCTAAGGGAAATATCCCCTGGCCTTGGAAGATGACTGTCATTTTGATTCCAGCTCTCCAAGTTTTTCATCAATGTCAGCACCTGCAGAAAAGAACCATCAAACTGGCACTACTGCTGACTTGTTTGCAATCCTTTTTTAAAGTTTACCTAACAAGAAACCATAAAAACCCCATCAGATTATTTTTCCAAAATCCACAGACAATAAAGGCATTTATCTAAGTAATGTTTTGGCTTCACATAATATCAATAAACACTTCATGAAGATTAAACTGACTGAAAACCTTTTATACTTGTCAACTGATTTCTGTTGGCTGAGTTTATTTTCTTTATAAAGAATTAAAAAAGTAAAGTTGTTTTGCATTAATGCATTTAGGGCTGGGTAAACGATTTTCCTTAAATCACATTTTCCTGACAATGAACATGGAGTGGAAGATTAATGCAACTGATTTATCATGAAGTTGTTTGCATGCCTGAAACAAATATGTGAGGCTCTCTCCATCGTTGAATGCCGTGTGTTGATGTGATTGATGAATTATAATTAACCTTGGCAACGTGTTTTACAGCTTAACTGGATCAATCAAAATTAGTTATTCTGAAATACAGTAAAATTGCTTCAATCCTCTGTTTACTGCAATAAGTAATGGCCTTTCTCTGGAAGGGTTCTCAATATATAGTGAACAAATACTTTGCTATCGAATCTACTTCTTAAAGTAAATGAGAGATCAATGGGATTGGAATAACTTAATTTGAAGGAGAGATGCCTCCAGGCTGATTTAGTGGCTGTTCTATGAGGAGCTTCCAGTGGGCAGGGAGATCAGTTCTGATTGATAGTAGAGGCAGGTACCTAATTAAAACAGGGAGTTTGAAAGTAAGGGAAGTGGGGTAGTAGGGGTCAGACATTTAAGAACCTGTCTTCCCCCTATCCAATAAAAGACAAGATAAAAAATCTTTATTTTCTAAATGTATATTTAATTTAGGTGGAACCATTATAACACTAACATTATAGAGTAATATTACATAGGGCACAAGGTATAGATCACTTCAACAGCTGGGTTCCCTTTGGCTCAGTTTATCAAGTGACCTTTTTTTTTTTTTGGTGTGCTGCCACTGACAGAGCCTTTTGACAAATATGATGGAAGAATCTTGACCCTGGAAACTGCCCTTGTGGAAGACTTTGTCCTAAGTGCTTATTCGTTGTACCCTACAAGATTCACTGTCAAATGTCAAAAGATGACTTTCCTTTTATGGCTTGTGCAAAGCTTAAATACATGCTTTAGAAGATGACCAAAGATGACCAAACATACTCTTCAGAAAGTTTTAGTCACCTGACCACAGCCCTTATGTTTTTGATGGCCATTGCAGGCATTTTGGAGGCAACTCTTTGGACACTCTCCTCAACCTTTTTGTGGCAAGGTCTATCATCTACATTTGGGCTGCACAAAATAACGTAACTTCTCTATTCACTCATCCTGCATATCCTCTGCCTCCAGTAAGGGTCTCAATAAGGCCATTACGTCTATCTGTATTAGCAAGGAGGGCTCTAATTGCACCTTTGCATGAAGCATGGGCAATTAACTAAAGGGAAGTTGAAGCTTTAATAACTCTCCAGTGACAATCCATCCTGTCCTGAACCAGCATGGCCACCCAGAGCAAACCTATGCCTGCTTTCTTGGGGAGAGGAGGGATGTTTGGTCCCAGAAACATTAAAAATTACTGGTGTTGTCTCATAATTGCAGCCTGATTAAATAGATCTTATTTTCTGTTCTATTTTAACTTATGTGCAAAATGGCTCTGGTATAGAAATTCTCTGAAATGGTGAACTATGGAAAGAATCCTGGGATTACGTTGGTGCTTTTCTGGAGTGGAACACTTGGAGTGACATGTTGCAATTTTTACCAAGTTCTGAATAGATCGTGTGGCTTATTTTCTTTGAACTGCTTGCACTGTCACAGTGTAGGTTCCTAAGCTAATTTCCATCTGGGATGAGGTATAGTGTTCAGATGTCCAGCCATGGTTCCAGATGCTGATTGTAAGAAAGATAGTATGATTGCTGAATGGCATGCAGAAGGAAACAGATATTAGCCATAGTAAAGAGATGGATAGAAACTTACGAGAACAACAGGACATCCTCTTGTGATTGAGAGAGGAGGTATTACTATTCAGCAAAGACATGGGCTGCTAGATAACATGTATTGGCCAGGCAGAAACAACAGAAGAAGAAATCTGTTGCACAGTTTGTCTGCCATGGTTGGTATGCATGGAGAGGAACATGGGGATGGGGTGGAGCTGACTCCAGAGACTCTTGTTAATAAGACTGAACATAATTCAACATGCAGCTTGCAGGAGGAGGATAGGGACACTCGAATGGCTCCTGGAATTGAGTCCTGAAAGTGCATCTAAATTCCATTTTACACCAAGAAAGTCTAGATGGAGCTAGAGGCGTTCTCCCTGATATGGCCAGATATGAGAATCAAGGTAAGGCAGAAGAATATGGAGAGTGACCCCTGGCACCTGTCATCTCATATTCTCTGGACATTGTGTTTCCCTTGCCCCACATCAGTTTATAATTCATTTTCACATTATTCATTGAATATATTTATGGAGAAAGGATTGACAGTGGACATGGCTATTCCAGAGGCCACATTATTTGGCTGCATTTCTTCTGTATTTTATATATAGCCTTTTGGTAACAAGCAAGGTGGACATTCTTTGTTTTATTTCACCTAACCCTAGTACTATATATTCCAAGCCTGTGCTTGTATGGCAGTGGGTCTGAAACTCACATATCTACAGAGGTCAAGCGGAAATGTAAATCTGGAGCAGGGTAGTAGGAGCTGTGACCAGCTGAAGGCGACATGCCCAGTCTAATGAAACTGGTTTAGAGGAGGTTTTTTTAGCCATTTTTTCCAGAATTGGACATATACTAGGCACATAACTAGATTGTTTTAAAAGAAACATTTTAATTTTGAAAACATTACAATTATTTATTATTATTTATTATTATTATTATTGTAATCTGGATGGTTTAGCTGGCTTATGGGCCACCAATTCACCTGCACTGATGTAACTGGGAGCCAGTGAGAGTTGTGGCTCTGTGTTTAGAAAAGTTACTTTCTTTGTGCTAGTGTAGACCTAGACCCATTACTAGTAGGTCACCTGCAAGCCAGGACCCTGCATAGGACTCAGGGCAGCAGGAATGAAAATTGTGTAACACAGCAGTTAAAAGGAGGGCACAAGGCCAGGCTATCTGTGCTTGAAATTCCAGTCCAGCTACTTACCAGCCACGTGACCTCATATAAGTTGATTTATGCTTCTAGCCTCAGTTTCCTCATGTAAGAAGTGGAGAAAATATAAGTATGTGTTTCAAAAGGTTGTTGTGATGATTAAATGAGTTAATACAAATTAGTGGCAAAGGTATGTGCCCCCACTGCTAGGAAGGAGGGAACAAGGTGGGGCACAGTGGTCCCGAGTCGCAGTCTGTGAGGCAGCTGTGTCTATGCCTATGGGATGCTTTTCCACTAGCACCTCCATAGAATTTTTGATTCCAAGGGTGGGAGGAGGGATCTGAGATTAAAACACTTTCCAGGTGACTTCTGCCTTCCCAAGTGTAGAAACACTTGCAGAGCAGACAGCTTGGGCATTGGGGTCCGATCCTGGCCTTGGTGTTTACTAACAATATTGCCTTGAGCTGATGACTTCCTATGTATTAATCCCAATCTCTTCGGTTTCCAAATGTTCAATAATGTACCCTGCTCTGTGAGGTTGGCTATCTGGCAGAGCTCATGGCACTTAACACAGACTCTATGACACGAGTTCTCCTGTCTTCTTGGTCCTCATCTAGTGAAAGTCTCCCCACCAAGACTTGGGAAATACTCCTAAGGAAACAAAGAGGAAGAAAGTGAGATCCCAGGGGTGAAGATTGGGTCCTTTGTGTGCTTAGTTCTGGAGTGGAATCAAATCACTTCAGGAGTTGGTTGTGTTGGCTGCTGGTGAATTTGTTTTATAATGCCATCCAGGAGTACATCTGTGACTTCTCGTATGTCTTAGCATAAATATAATTGAGCATCTTGAATTCAGGCTACATTTTTAAAGCCAACTAGTGATCATATTCACGTTTGATGCTTCTGGCGGTACACAAAGTCAAGTTTTCATTGGAAAATAGCTATTAAAACTCAGCAAGTTAAGTTTTCCTATGTAACCTTGATTTCTTCTTTTGTCAAAGATAGTTCAACATTTATATAGTCAGGAGCAAAGGTGTAGGGTAAGAAATCTCTAGCTCAGTTCATATAGTATCCAACATTCTGCAAGAAAATATGCACACACTCAGCAACAGGTTTTTAATAATGAAGGCACCATACAACCCATGAAAATTATACTAAATATACTGATGCTTATGATTTTCTCATGCTGTGTATCTGGAAGGAGGCACCTCAGACTGGGTGGGTCATGGACGTTGCCTGTTGTGTCTCTCTGTCCTGCCATTTATCACAGGGCATCATTTCTGCATCTCTAGTCCCATTTCACAAAACTGAAAGATCTCTAAGGCCTGAGGCTATTGTTGTTTTGTCTTTGAAGTTTTGACAACCCAGAACATGTCACGTTTCATGGAGTTGTTCAGGAAAGCGTTCTTGAGTGAGTGCATAAATGAAGCTTTGATAATAATTTGACATTTCAGCAGCTTCTGGTTTGCTCATAGTTTACTAAGGAGGAAAATGAGAGGAGAGAAACGTAGAGAGGATATTGAGACCATTGCTATTTTCAAGATCAACTTTTATAAGGAATTGTTCAAACACAGAATACAAGCTCCGAACTTTGAATTAACTGGCACCCATTGTATGCCACCTGATGATAGTGACAAATGAACCTGCTTCAGAACGGAGCCAATGTCTTCGTATCAGGGAGCTGCAGAGATGACAATGAAAAGGTGCATGGCAAGTGATGAATGGTCACGCACCAATGCCAGCAAGCCTCTTGCTCCAGAGATGGATAGCTTAATTGTTCCCACTTTGATTTCTTACTGCAGACACCATAAACAACTTAGTTTAATCAACCAGAAACATGGGCTGTCATAGATTTAAATTCATCACAGTTATGTTTCTATATCAAAAGCTATAGAGATGCTTGTTACACACAGATACAAGAACAGTAATGAAAAGTACTGATGTCATCCCCATGGTCCAAACTGGACTATTTCTTTTCCCTGCATGGTGAGGAGTTTATTAATAAGCAACAGTGTGTACCAAACTAAGCATTCAGATAAACCCATTTTCCATTTAATTTATTCCTTTGGAAAGGTCAACTTTTCCACCAAAACAGTTTCTGTTTCTTTAATGATTTCTTTAATAACTTTCTGTAGTTTTATGTTTCTCTTTTCTCGTTTTTTTTAAAAAGTCTCTTTTCAATATACCAATTTAATTTAACACACCTAATACACATAACACTGATAAACAGATTTCTTGAGTGTTTTTCTTTTTTAAATTATTCTTATCACTTAACCTTAGGATATTTTGTAAGCGCATCACATGTACTTCATGTGAACCTCACTCAGTACTGGGTCTTTTTCTTTCCATTTACATCCTAAGTTTCCCATTCCTGCAGTGTATGCATTTTTCTTTCCTAATTGGTGCTTGGGAGTAGACAGGAAAACACATTGTTTAAAACTCATTCAGCTTTATATTAATATTTTAGCTGTATCTGAATAATCCCCCTCGAGGCCATATTTATCTTGGAAGACAGAATGTGGTGAAACTCCCGTTTCTAACTTTTATTTGTTTGGCCAATACCATCTTCCTGTTCAGAAAAGGAGTTAGGGAAGTTGTCTCCTTCCACTAGGCCTTGAATAGCAAACGTTTAGCCCCCAGCAAAAAAACAGAACTGCCTTCGGAGATGTTTCCAGCTTTCATTCACGCCTCAGATGCTGATTTTGGACAGCAGCTTATATTCACACAGTTACTAAAAGAGCACCTGGATCGGGGGGTGGAAACTTGGGTTACCAAGTTCTTATAAGACAATGTGGCTCTTCTGACTTCAACAGACAAAGAGGAATCTGGGCATCCCACTTCTCATTTGTATGGTCTGTTTGCTAAACATTGCACTGGCCATTAACCAAACTTACGATAGGAAAGTGCAGCCAGTTTTTCAAAAGATTATTCTTAAGTCTTCTTTTTTTTTTTTTTAAATAACCAATTCCACCAAGATATAGTGGCCTAATTAATAAACTGATGAATGTTATAATCCATTAGACAGCATTATACTGAGATGGAAGGGATAGGTATTATTTAATAGAAATATCCAGAGCAAAGAGTTTATCAGTACTTTCCTGTCACATGAAAGTACAGCTCCTGGCTGAGAACACATGCCAAGACTGGTGGCCAGAGGGAAGAAAGGACGGAACCTTCAACAGTTCCGCTGACTGTTTTCTTCTCAAGAGCATGCTTTCTGTTCAAAACACTTAGTATGTTTGCCTCCAAATTCTGAACTGCTGTGGACTTCCTGATAAATCACTCACCTTTCTATGTAACTTTCCAAACCACGTTCCGAATAGAGCTTCTTTATTCCTTCAAATTCCTAGGTTTATTTACATGGAAGGAACATAGTGCTCTTGTTTGAAGAATATTAAGAATATCCTTGAGGTTCCCAAGGATTGTACAAATGTCAACTGTTGATTCTTTGATGATAGACACTTCTGATTTTCAATGCAGAATGGCTATGCACAGTAGAGAGTGTCTGTTATGTATTGATTCTATAAACAGTATAACTAAACCCACCTATGTGTTCTGTTTTTAATATCTTTGTGTCCTTTATATTCTCAGTGGAGTGAGGAGTGCAGGTAGGAAGGGTAAGAGTCTAAGATATTGTGCTGAAAACTCATAAGCTTTTGGTTTCAAAATGATTTGGCAAAGGAATTTTATCCTGAGGGACCTGAGTTTGGGGTAAATTTTAAAGGAAAATAGTGAAAAAGTAGCAACCATAGATTATTAGTTACATTTAACATTTCATGATGGGATGGTGTGTGTGGATGTGGACACGTGTATGTGTATATGT
>NW_022437047.1:4708774-4717002 GCF_009761245.1 Sapajus apella
ATGGTGTGTGTGGATGTGGACACGTGTATGTGTATATGTGTTTGTGTATGCAGGATGTATGCAGGTGTGAATGTTTAAGGTGGGAGTCATTTGACTCCAGCTATTGTCATCAAACACAAAGGGCAGAGGAAAATTCACATTCACATAGAAACTTCCAAATTTGAACATTTATATTTTGATCTTTATATCTAGTATTCCTAACATGGGTAACAACGTGCAGACAATTTAATTCTTTCATCCTCAGATGTAAGCATTTCTTATAGGAAAACACAATCTTTGTTGAAGAATACTTTGAAAGAACTGCCTTAAGGAAATCCTGATCTGAGACCCAGGGTCTGGCACCTAGGGAGCAGATTAGAAGAGTTAATGAAGTACTGTTAATAGCAAGAGAATTGGGAAGTAGGAACTACTCATCCCTGAGAAGAGGATGTAGGATAATAGCTTGCTGATATAGTTTGATATGTGTCCCCACCAAATCTAATGTTGGATTGTGATCCCCAGTATTGGAGGTGGGGCCTGGTAGGCGGTGCTTGGCTCATGGGCAGGTCCCTCATGGCTTGGTTCTGTCTTGGTGATACTAAGTTCTCACGGGATCTGGATGTTTAAAAATGTGGCCCCTGCCTCACCATTGTTCTTGTGCCTGCTTTTGCCTGTGACTTGCCTGCTTCTCGTTCCCCTTCCACCATGGGTAAAAGCTCCCTGAGGCCTCCCCAGAAGCCAAGCAGATGCCAGCACTGTGCTTCCTGTACAGCCTGTAGAACTGTGAGCCAATTAAAACCCTTTTCTTTATAAATTATCCAATCTCAGGTATTTCTTTATCATAATTCAAGAATGATCTAACACACAGGCTAAGCATGAGCAGGGAGGGTCAAAGAAGAGTAGGTCTTTGGTTGGCGTGTGGGTCAGGGAGTGGGGTGAGGGTGGGGTAGATAGTGCTTCTCTGAGATTTCTAAAATAACTTTAGTTTTTATTGTTCATATCTTTCTCTGGTAAGAGAGTTATTTTTGGTAGACTCAATTTCAAGCTGTGTTCTGGGTTCAGGCTGGCAAAGATTAAAAACTGAAGCTGATGAAGGAGTGGCCACAGCTAAAGGGATCACTGGGATTCTGGTTTCTTGAGACTTTGGTCCCAACCTATATGATGACCATTGGTCCAATATAAGTTGGGACAAAGTTTCAAGAAACCAGAAGACATGGTTCCTCCCTCGGGTTACTCACAGCATGCCATCCAGTGGTCCCTTGCTGGTCATGATTATCAGGAGTCAATTTTGTGTCCAAAGTTGACCTGGCTGTATTTAATTCACCCGCAAATCAAGGCCAGTAATCCAGTCATTTTGGTAAATTTCTGTGGATGCAATACTACAGATATGTATTATAAGGGGAGCCCCAATGGGATCCTATTTATTATTTTATGATTACTAGGACAGTTGAAAGGCAGATCTTCTTTGGATGAATCTGAATTTCTGTTACTATCTTAATTGTGGAGCCCAATTCCATTCAAATAAATTATGTATAGATTTACTGAACAGAGAGAAGAATTTTACTGTTCATTGAAAGACTGTTGTATGCTACCCTTTTCATTTACATTAGTTTATTTCATATGCACAACTCTCCTGAGTGGCTATTATCATTCTTATTTTATTACTGAAGAAACTGAGGATTAGAGAGGTTTGGTAATTTACATGGTATTATTCTATTAGTAAGTGGGAAGGACTCAAGGCTCAGAGGTGTGTATGGAAGAGACATTGTTTTTCCTGGATTGTAGAGGGCTGGGAGAGCTTTCACTGGGGCTTAGGCAGTAGGAGCCAGACAGCAAGGAGGAGGCAGCCTGAACACGGGCCAGGATGCCGTGCCGTGTGGGATGTGTTGATTCAATCAATAAATATTTATTGAGTGCCTACCACATGCCAGGCAAAGTAGTGTGGATAAAAAGTGAACAAAGGAAATTCTCCAAAGCTCATGATCCAGTGGAATTCTGCTGTCACGGAGGCAGTGACATTGACTTAATGGTTTGCAGTGGCACCCAGACCATCTATTGTTGAGGGATTTGACATTGCTTCTGATGATTGGCACATTGGAGCATGCTGACTTATCTCCCTGCACACTGTGTTATGAAATATACAATTGTGAGATGGCTCATGAGTAATTTGTCACATTCCTACATATCAAAACTGGTCAACCTATAAATCCACATTCGGTCGCTTTAACATTAATGCCATGCTATAATGACTGCTGGACCTGGGCATCTCTTCCCACCTTGGACAATGATTTGTATGCATTTGTATCTTTAGAGCAAGTGTTGCCACTTCCATCCTTGATGGCCTTAATGGTATCTTTCCAGGAGCGGTGGTTCCTTCGGATTCCATGCTGGTCCCTGTACTTCTCAGCTTTTCTGTGGTCTAAGGTGCCAGAAAGGGTGGTACAATGGCTCTTTCTCCAACTCTTTGCTTCAGTTTCTAAACCTTGTCTTTGGCTGCTTCATTTTCTGACTCTGCCCTTCACTCCATCAACTCTAGAGACAAAGGTAACAGGGTAAAGAAGCAAGGAAAGAGGTGAGTAGTACCTATCTCTCTCCCCCTCTTCTCCTCTCCTCAAGCAAAATCTCTCCCCTCCTTCTTCAGCTGCAATGAGACAGGAGAAAAGGCTAACAACTTACTAGTTATCTTGTGATCCATTTAGGAAAAGAGCAAAGTAGTTGCACCATGGGAAGAATACTCATTATACAAACAAGAATTTAAGTTCCAATATCTGCCAAAGACTTATTGAAGAAAGAAATAATAGTAGATTAGATTGAAGTGTATCCTTATAATAACACGTCTCTTGCTCTCTTACATTCAAATTTGTTTTCTTGAGATGGGATAAAATATTTAATTTACTGAGAATTTGTTATGTTTGAAAATAACATTCATTTCCTCGAACCTTTCAGTTTTTTTGTCATAAAGTTTTGTACTATATATACTTTTATAGACATATTTTCATCTTTTTTACATATGTGGGAATGCCAAATGAAACCATTTTTGCTTCAATATACTATTTTTAATAAGAGTAATAATGATTCCCAAGTTAATGTATACAAAAGCGTTTGCAAAATTGAAAGTTCATTTAGTAATTGCTGAAGAAATAATGGCTTTAATAACCACTGCTACACTTGGTGTCTGCCTCTAAGCATTGTTAGGACAGCAAGCATCAACCAGTTCCCCATGGCCCTGTTTTCTGTGAAGGCTCTATTTATGCCTTTTTGACTATATTTTGACATTTTCAAGTAAGTGTATGGCATCTGTTGAATAAATGATCATTGGAATAGATTTGCCTCAGTTATAACTTAGGCTTTAATCTCTCTAACCACAAACTCACCCTTCCTCACTGTCATTGGCAGTGACACCTGCATTCCTGCTGCAATGTCATCTTCGTGAAGGGCTTTGGAGTTGCAATCAGCATCCTTAAGAGAAGAGTACTTAGATATATTATGCTTTGGCTGTTCTCATAAGTGGTTAGTGATCAGTCTGAAGTTTCACTGTTACAATTACTTTGTCTGATTATGATTTTTGCTGTTAAACTTATGTTAACATTTTAGCAGCAACAGTTTACATGTTAAATGTTCTCATTGTATTCTAAACATGAAGTTTTCACGTTTTGTATGTTTTAGTAATCATGAATGACTTTCTAGGATTGTCCACATTATAAATTTGATATCTATGTGTACCCTGACTTAGACTTAATACTGAAACAATGAACTAACGTTCTTTTCTTTTTTTTGAGATGGAGTCTCGCTCCGTTACCAGGCTGGAGTGCAGTGGCCCGATCTCGGCTCACTGTAACCTCCGACTCCCTGGTTCAAGCGATTCTCCTGCCTCAGTCTCCTGAGTAGCTGGAATTACAGGCATGTGCCACCAAGTCCAACTAATTTTTGCATTTTTAGTAGAGACAGGATTTCACCATGTTGGCCAAGATGGTCTCAGCCTCCCAAAGTGCTGGGATTACTTTGGGTGAGCCACCGCACCCAGCCATGTCATTTTCTTAAAAAGAATGCATTATATTCAGTTGGTTCTCTAAACCCTAACTAATGCGGAAACAAATGTATTAATTTTGGTATGGATTCCCTAACGATTGCACAGTTACTTGAATATATTTTATAAGCTAAAATCTTGGTGAATACACAAGAATTAGCAGTGCTCAAAGACTTCAAATAATTTTAAAGATTATACACACACAAACACACACACATACATCTGATATTTTTTAATTGAAATAACATCTGATTTCAATAGTTGTACATGTTTATACATGTTTATTCATTAATTATAATTTCATTAATAAATATTAATTTGATATAGGAATGAAATTAATAGTCATTCCTATAAAAATCTTAACAAGACATTTTCTACATAGCTTATTATAAAATGTGCATGACAGATCCTAGAATAGTTAAAACAATGTTGAAAAATAATAAATTGGGAGTAATCACTTTGCTGAATATTAAATTTATTATTTCAGCTAGTGCTATTACCGTTGGACTAGTATACATATAAAGACAATATGCGGATCCTAGAGGTAATAAATTATTTCAGCAAAGTTGTAGAGTATAGGATTAACCACACACACACACACACACACACACCCCCCAATCACATTTCTATATACTGAAAATGAACAGGGAAACAAAAATTAAAAATGCAATAGTATTTATAATTACTCCAGAGAAAAAGAAATGATTAGGTATAAACTTTAAAAAGCATGTACTCTATATGCTGAAAATTTTTAAATGCTGATAAAAGAAATAAAAAAATTTAAATTATTGGAGAGACATATGGTGTTCATGTACTAGAAGCCTCACATAGTAAAGATGTTCATTCTCCTGAAATTAATAGTCATTCCTATAAAAATCTTTGCAAGATCTTTTATGGATAAACTTATTGTGAAATGTGCACGAAAAATCCTAGAATAGTTAAAACAATGTTGAAAAATAATAAAGCAGGTGGAATCACTTTGCTGAATATTAAGCTTATTATGGAGCTACAGTAATTAACACAATTTGGCAGAGAGATAGACACAAATCAATTGGACAGAATAGAAAATCTTTAAATAGATTCATGCCAATTTGCCCACATGATTTTTGAGAAAAGCACAGAAGCAATTCAATGCAGGAAAGATAAAGTTTCAACAAATGGACCTGGAACAGATATTCATAAACAAGAACAAATTAACAAGGAAAAAGCCAACGGAACCTCAACATAAACCTCATACCTTATGTAAAAATCAACTCAAAATGAATTATTGGCTTAAAACATAAAACTATAAAATTTAATATAATGGAAATATAAAACTATAAAACTTTTAGGAAAAAATACAAGAGAAAATTTCTGGGACCTAACATTAATTAAAGTGTTCTTAAACTTGACGCCAAACACAACACATAAAGGGAAATTTTGATGAAGTCTACTTTATCAAAATTAAAAATCCTTGCTCTGAGAATGAGCTTGTTAAAAGAATGAAAAGTCAAAGTAAAGACTGGGAGAAAATATTTGCAATACACATATCCGATGAAGAATAAGTATTTAGAATATATAGCACAATCTCAAAACTCAACACTTAAAACGATCCTATTAAAAATATGGATCAAACACACTGAGAGACATTTCACCCAAGAGAATAGAGAGAGGACACATAAGCACATCAAAAGATGTTGAACATTATTATCATTAGGGGAATGCAAATAAAAACTGCAATTTGATATCAATATATAGCTATCACAATAGCTAAAATTAAAAAAAAAAAAAAAAAGAAAAAGGAAGTAGTGACAACACCAAATGCTGATGGGCATGCACAGAAACTGCATCTCTGAAACACTGCTGACAGAAATATATTTGGTAAAACCACTCTGGAAAACTGTTTGCCAATTTCTAAAAAAAAAAAAAAACCTATGCATGCAAATATCATATGACACAGCCTTTGCACTCTTCCACATTAACCCCTGAAAAATAAAAAAAATTCACATGGAAACCTCTACATAAATGTTCCTAGCAGCTATATTCAGAGTAGCCAAAAATTAGAAACAATCTAGTTGTTCTTTGGTTGTTCTTTGACATGTGATAATTAAACACACTGTGGCACATGTATATTGTAGAATACTACTCAGCAATACAAAATAATAACTACTGATACATTCAACAACTTGAATCAACCTAGATGGAATTATGCTAAATTTTACAAGCCAATTTCTTCATGGTACCATTTGCCAAATGCTTCATGCCAAATGCTTCATGGCACCATTTATATAACGTTCTTGAAATGGCCAAAATATGGAAATGTAAAACAAATGTGTAATTTCCAGGGTTTAGGCAAGAGTTCAGAGGGAGGGAAGTGAGGAAGCCTATCAGAGGGATACAGGAGGGATCCTTGTGGTGAAGGAATATTCTGCATCTTGAGGGTGTCAATATCAGTGTTTTTGTTGTGACACTGCATTATAGTTGTGTAAGATGTTACCTTTAGGAGAACTAGGTAGAGCTACATGGGATCAAGTCTATTATTTCTTATAGCTGCATATCAGTCTGCGATTATTTCAAAATAAAATGTTGAATTCAAACAACAAAAAGTACATGGATGAGGCTTTTGGCCTCCATGGGAGTGCTCCCTTTATTCCCTGGTTAGAGAGAGAACTGTCTTTTCAGGTACAAGAGAAGCTCTTCAGTCTCCATTCCAGAGGGTCTACATTGAGTTCAATTCTTTGTTAAGTTGTGAAGATCTGTATTTAGATGGCAATGTAAACATTTGTCAGACACACTGCAAAAATGACCTCAGTACATCCAATATTTATTCAGAAAGCTTACTTGGTATCAGCTTTCTTCAGAAAAAAAAATACTTGAACACCACAATTCTAAAAATTTATCTCTAGAGCAAGCCTGGAGAGGATAGAACGGACTTCCTAAGTTCAATTATTATTGAGCCATCACGAACTTGTGTTTACACGATCACACTTTTGTAATCCTAGAAGAAATGTGTTCAAGATCTAGTCAAAGAATAAGATTTATTTGAGATATTAAATTTCCTATGGGCATTGTGAATTATATGACCAAGTTGTGTCCCTCTCTTAGGCTACTGAAATTCTAGAGCTCATTATATGTGATTGTTCAGGCTTGACCAACTATTTTTCCTCAGTTCCTCATCTTACCTTTAATTAATGTATCTTGATAAAGTTTCTGAGTTTTTAGAAGCTGCCTTAAATCTCTATGTGAATAAATAAGGAATAAAGATAAATTTATCTTGATCTACCTGTTTCAGCCTCTTAGTGTCTCATAATTACATAGGACTGTCCTGGAAGCATATTGAAAAATTAAAACAAAAATCAACTCCTATTTCTGTAATATATCTAGGTCTCCTTCAACCTTGTCTTTGGCAAGCATATTTTGCAAATCTGTTTTTTTTTTTTTCCTTTCTCTATCTTGACTTCCTCTCTCTTGTTAGCCCTCTGATGGATGGGTCAGTTTGAATTTGCTACCCTGGTTTTTGGCCTTTGACATCCTCCCAGCAAATGCCTTTTCATCAAGGATGAGAAGTATCCCATCCCAGGCTCTTCCCTCAGCTCCAAGGGATTCACTCAGAAAGAGAAAGAACACTTAGGCCCTGGACATGCATTCTAACTTAATTTTAACCTCAGTCTTCTCTGATGAAAACCATCTTTTAAACATTTCACTCCCCACTAAACTCAGTTCATAACACACATTATCTTCAAAATAAATAAACCCAAAGGATTGTAAATTGTTCTGTTATAAAGACACATGCACACATATGTTTATTGTGACACTATTTACAATAGCAAAGACCTGGAACCAATCCAAATGCCCATCGGTGATAGACGGGACAAGGAAAATGTGGCACATACACAACATGGAATACTATGCAGCCATAAAAAACAATGAGTTCATGTCCTCTGTAGGGACATGGATGAATCTGGAAACCATCATTCTTAGCAAACTGACACAAAAACAGAAAATCAAACACTGCATGTTCTCACTCATAGGCAGATGTTGAACAATGAGAACACATGAATACAGGGAGGGGAGCATCACACACTGGAGTGTGTTGGAGAGGGGACTAGAGGAGGGACAGTGGGGAGGGATAACATGGGGAGAAATGCCAGATATAGGTGACAGAGGGATGGAGGGAGCAAACCACATTGCCATGTATGTACCTATGCAACAACCCTGCATGTTCTGCACATGTACCCCAGAA
>NW_022437047.1:4717402-4894161 GCF_009761245.1 Sapajus apella
TATATATAATATATATATAATATATATATAATATATATATATGTATAATTTATTTAACCTTAAGTAAAATTAACCTTGGATTGATCCGAGGTAAATAAACCATTAGTTATAAATGGAAAGTATTGAGTTTGCCATTTCTAGAGCCTTTCTAAGATGACACATTAGATAATTTATATAAAGTGGTGTTATGTAACTAATAAACACATATTTTATTGATGAAGTGTATGTGTTAGAAGGTTTGAGAGTTACCCATACAATCATATGCCACCACCATATTGTGCTGTAAGACTTCTTCAGTCATCCTCAAGAAAATGATTGATCCCTCTGGCTTGTTACATATAAAGACAATGCACTTTAAAATTTACCTCAAGAATTATATGCCTGTTTAGTCCTAGACTCCTGCTTCACCACATGAAGTAGGATTTGGAATGAAATTTACACACTTCCTTGGGTTCTTCTGTGATTTTTCCTGTCTACTCACATTTCTTTATTTTTCACTCCTGGAATATCTGAATTCATCTTGCATAATTTCTGATGTTTCATGTATTTGAGAAATGTAAATATTTGAGATCTGCAGCTACAGACAAATCAATAGCCTTGTGGTTCTATTTGTTCTCTTCTAGCTTTTTTTTCTGATTTTTGACAGTTTCTAAATATGGTAAGTTATAGTCCTGGGTTACTAGGAAACAATAAGATGTAAATATATCAATTCCTAATGAAATAAATAAGGGAGCCTTGAAAACTTAAATGATAAAATTTAAGGATGAGATTCATGTGCTATTTGCTGACTAATGTAAAAAAATTGTTCAACCAGTTTATGACCAATGTTAAATCTTAAACTTTAAAAATGCACAAGACCTTGTTCTGTTTGGTTTCACTAAGATTATGACTAATCCTTCCCAAATTTATGAGAGCTGAACTAATGCATTGTTGACTGTCAACAGTTGAATTCCTAAAACAAAAATAACTATGACTTGTTTCATTTAAAATGTAGATGGGATTCCATGGAAAAGAACAAAGATGGATGATTGTGCTGTAATAGAATTGGTTGGTTGCCAGCAATAAGCTTCAATTTAAGAGTGGCAGGTGCATTGTAGTGGAATGAACAATAAGCTTAGTGTCAAAATCTCTAACTGTGTGACCTCTCTGGAACCTGTTTTTGTTATCAAGGGTACATTTTTTAACAGATGAGCCCCTCTGGGGTCTTGGGTAAAGCAAAGAGTCATTAACACATTCACTATTAGAATCTGAGGGATTCCCACTGTCATGTCGTTTTCCATATCCTGGGAGCTGGGTCATTGGTGTTTCCTACCTAGTTCCCCAAATGGACACTCTAAAAATGTCTTATAGGAAAATAAAGAAAATTTTTTCTTCCCGTGAAACCTTTCAGGCCCCTCCAATTATTGTCAAATACAGTGATTTTACTCAGGAGGATTCAGCCTGCTATTTTAACCTCTGGCTTTAATGCTGAGTATTCTAGCCTCATATTTCTACTATGTACATTTTTTCAACATTGTCTAGTAGTCAGTAGGATACCTTGGTATTCATTTTTTCTTAACTTGTTCACTAATTCAACAAATATTTATTGAATTGTTTATGTGACAGGAGCAGTGCTAAGTTCTGAGAACCCCAAAATAAAAAAGGACACACACACACACCAAAACAAAACAAAACAAAACAAAACAAAACAAAACAAAACAAAACAAAACAAAAACCTACTTTTAGGGAGCTTTAAAAATTACATGGATACGTGTAAAATTACTGCTGTAGTAAGTGCTATGAAGAAGAGATCCTGGTGCAATCTATGCATATAATAGCACCTTTTACTGATCATGGAGGTGAGACCAGACTTTCCTGAGGAAATAGTTTACCAGTATCTAAAGGATGAGCATGAGTAACTTTGTAAAAGGTTGGGCATGAGCATTCCAGGTGGAGAAAATGACATGTGGTGTGGTCATGTCTTTGGAAGGAGTGTGATAAATATAAAGTCACTGTGGCTGCAGCTCAGAGAGGAAGAGGAAGGCTAGAGAAGTGCTACTAATATATTGTGTTTGCATTAAAAACTAATCTCAAAGACAATGAGAAACCATCAACATTTACTAAGTAGGGTTGGGAATGGGTGAGGTGATACGATCTGTTTTGTTTCTGACAAGACCATCCTTTCTTCCATGTGGAGACTGGCTGCCCTGATGGATGCAGTTGGACAAGGTGGCCAGTGGAGTGGCTGAGATAAGAGATATTCACAGCTAGGATAATGGTGGTGGAGGAAAGCAGGTGACACAAGTTGTTATTGGATGATAAATTTACTTTTTAAAAAATTTAATGTATTTTTATTGATAAATAATATTTATACATATTTATGTAATATTTTGACCATGCATACAAATTGTAATGATCGAATCAGGGTATTCAGGAAATTCATCACTTCAAACATTTATCACCTCTTTGTGTTGGGAAGATGTCAACACTTCTAGCTATTTTGAAATATAGCTAGAAATATATTGTTGTTAACTATAGTCATCATACCATTCTATCTAATATCAGAACTTATTCTATATGACTGTATGCATTTTTTTAAGGTTTGAGGGATTCATAGACATATTGGTTTGTTACCTGGGGTTATTCGGTGATGCTGGGGTTTAGAGTGCTACTAGTGAACCCATCATCTACACAGTGAACATAGTACCCAGTAGGTATTTTTCCAACCCTTTACTCCCTCCCTCTTTTCCTCCCCTCTTTTGGAGACCCCAGGGTCTATTGTTTTCACCTTTATGTCCATGCGTACCCATTGTTTAGCTCCCGTTTATAAATAAGAACATGTGGTATTTGATTTTCTGTTGATTCATTAATTGACATAGGATAATGGCCTCCAACTATATCCATCTTGTTGCAAATTACATGATTTTTTTCTTCTTTATGGCTGAATAGTATTCCAATGGTCTGTATGTACCACATTTTCTTTATCTATTCCAATGTTGATGGATACTTAGGTTGATTCTATGACCTTGCTATTGTGAATAGTGCTACAGTAAACATAAAAACGCAGAGGGTTTTTTGATATATATATTTTTTCACTTTGGATAGATACCCATTAGTAGGATTGCTGGGTCAAATAGCAGTTCTAAGTTCTTTGATAAACTGAATTTGAGAATACACTTAGCAGGACTTGAAGAGTGGGAGTTTAGGAAGCTGATGGCTAGGATCAGGGCCGATGACTGCCAATATTGCTTAGAGTATCCAAATCAATTATTGGAGAGGAGGGCAACATGTATAACATTATGGGAGCTTTTGGCAGGTTTCCCTGCTTAGTAGGGAAGAAAATTCAGAATGATCAAGTGTAGCTTCCTGTTTCTGACTAAAGTCACCCATAAGAAAGCCCCTAAACTTTTCTGGCCCTTCAGTTTGCTTATTTGTTTTTTGCAAATAAGCATAAATATTTGTTTTATGCAAATGGGTGAAAACTCTTTGAGCTGGTTTGGATTGTATAACTATTGGTTATTACAACATATATATATATAATTGTATTATATTTAATCTATTAAGTATACATATACATAAGGAATACATGCTATTACACTTATTTATTGTGTATATTGTATTCTTTTTTTCCTTCAAGAAGTTCATAGAATGACAATAGTATTTTGTATTAAGAAAAAATACTATTTTTTCTGGACCAGGTGCAGATCCTCACTCCTGTAATCCCAGCACTTTGGGACACCGAGACAAGCGAAATGCTTGAGCTCAGGAGTTTGAGATGAGCCTGGGCAACATGGCAAAACCTCATCTCTACAAAAACTGCAAAATATTAGCTGGGCATGGTTGCATGGGCCTGTAGTCCCAGCCACTGGAGAGGCTGAGGTGAAAGGATCACTTGAGTGCAGGAGGTGGAGGCTGCAGTGAGCCATGGTCTTGCCATTGCACTCCAGCCTGGGCAACCAAGTGGAGATTCTGTCTAAACCAAAAAAAAAAAAAAAAAGAGACAGAAAGAAAGAGAAAAAATCCTCAGATATATTTCTTAACTATCTAAAAGTAATGCATTAGTGGTTTGATGCTTGTTTATTAAAACTGAATGAGTGGATGGGAATTTTGTTAACATTTAGCTTTTAAAATCTATTAAATATATATGAGTTCATTTTACTATAACACATTTAATATTTATAAATTTGCTAAATTAAAACAAGAATTATCAGTAGACTTTTTACTTCTGTGTACCTTTGGCAACATATTTAGAGGGCGGTTGAGATCTGTTGAGATGGAATAAAAAGAATAAATCTGAAGTTTGCATTTAGCTTTTGACACTCATCATTAGATTACTCAAATGATACTAAACCTTGCTTGCTTGCTAGTATCTATGCACAGTGTCCTTCCAGCTCCATCACTGAAATTCCTTTGTCTTTCAAGTTAACATATCAAAGCCACCAAGGAATTCTATGCTGTGGATAGAATGCCCTGTCTACCTGTGGCAGCAAGGGCCACTCCTGGGATATGATATAGTGGAAATTGCAGAAAAATCTGGCTTTACTCCAATTTTAGGATGTTTTGAGGAGAGGAATGTAGATTCCATCTTCTCATATTGAGGGGTCCATTGGGAGGTTGTTGGAGAGGCCTTCTGTAGAAAGAGCTGAGGTAGGCTCCTCAAGGGGATGGCATAGCAGGCTGCCCAGAATCATCAGAGTATTCAGAGAGATGGGGGTTTCCTTGGTTTTCTGACTCTGGAAGTGTATTGAGACCCAATGGCATGCCATGGGGCTGAAGGGGAGCAACCCCACCCACCATGGAGATTGGGTTTAAAATGATGGATCAGTTTCTAGACAAAATACCTGGCAAAAATTTAGGGATCTACAGCCAAGTAAGAGGTAAGAAGTGTCTGGCTGAGTCAAGAATGACGAGAGGGCTGCTGTTTCCTGAGGTCATAATGGCTGACGAAATAAGGGATTGGAGTGCTGTTCTGAGCACTTGACATGTAATTAGTACACTCAGTCGCTCTTCGCACCCTATGAGATAATTACTTATATAACTTCTACTTTGCAGATGAGAAAACTAAGTACAGAAAGGTTAAGTAAGTTTCTCAGTATCACGCAGCTAATAAATGGTAAGCCAGATTTGTTGTAGAAGTCTGGCCAGCAGGCTGTGTTGCAACCATGAGCACAAAATTCACCGACCATAACAAAGAAGCCAGCATATTTTAAAACAGCCAAGTGGACCAGGGCGCCAATCCAGCCCTGGTTTTTTGTTGTTGTTGTTGTTTGTTTGTTTTGTGTTTTTTTTTTAATAACGCTTTGCTGAATCAGTCATACAACTTCATTTTTGTATTGTCAGTGGCTGCTTTGATGCTACAATATCAGAGTTGAGTTATTGTAAGAGATACCTTGTGGGAGGCAAAACCTCAAATATTCACTATCTGCCCCTTGGAGAAAAAGTTTCTTGACCCTTGAAGTGGGTAAAAAGTATAAAAAACACCAACCAGAGGCCCTCAACAAGGGAATCTCAATTCCATGGAGATGCAAAAAGAATCCGTGTCATTTTAGATGCCTTTTAATCAGAAGCAGCAGAAGGGATCGTTTTATCCATGGGCAGCACCTTCACACCTGAAAAGACATTTAACTACTGGCTTGGCCTAAACTGTAAACTGTAAACCAGATTAGATATTTAATCAAGGGGCTCAGAAAAAATGACAGGAGAACACACACTTGGCACTCCATGTGTTTGTGTATATACACAGGCAAAGAATGCCAACTATATATACAAATAAAGAAGCATATATATTCTTAGTTTGGGGATTAATATTTATTTTGAGTTTGGTATTTAGGTTTTACGTTGATAAAGAAATATTTATTTGAGATACTTGCTGAAATATCAATGCGTGAAATTGATACATTGTCCTGAATTTGTCTTAAAATATTATAGCAAATAAAATATGAAATGTGTTTGAGGAGTATGATGCAAAAGAACAGCCAAATTAATGATAATCGTTAAAGCTAAAGTGATTATTAGATGATGTTTTCTTATACCAGTCCTTCTACTTTCGTGTGTTTGAAAATGCCCATAATCAAAAATGTTAAACATGTCAATGTAAATTATTGGACAGTTTTTATATTATATCACAAAATGAATACAGAAAAATTAAGTGGTTTCATCATACCCTTGTCATAATGTTCATCCCTTATTTTCTTTGTACTATAAGGAAAGCACTAGTGAATTGGTTTGAGGACTAAATAAGAAAAGAAGATGAGACACCTATTGGGGAGTTAAAATTTACTTAACAACTTTGTTTTGCCCTGTTTGCCATCACAAATGAACTGAAGTGGAGGGAATGGCAAATGGTAGAGGGAAATTCCTGTCTACAGAAAATCACAAGCTAATAAACAGTTCTCTAATGAATTCTCTTAGTTTCCCACTAGGTGGATAATGAAATGCTTGAATTTCACATCAAACCCATTGGAAGGGTGGCAGATACACTCTGAGTTAAAAAACAAAGCAAAAAATATCAAAACACCTTTCAGCCTAGTGCAGTGGTGTCCACTTGTATTCCTGTAGTTCCAGCTACTCAGGAGGTTGAGGTGGAAAGATCGCTTGAGCCCAGGAGCTAAGATTCAGCCTGGGCAACATCGCGAGACCCCCATCTTTAAATTTAAAAAAAACAAGAAGAAGAAAAAAGAAAACAATATTTGAAAATAATTTTCCTGTCCTTAAAAAGAGGAGATTAAATGTGCATAAAAATATCTCTTGCAGAAAGGAATTTGAATATCACATTTCATCAATATGTAATATTTGTGTTGTGTTTTAACAGTGGTGTGTGACATCTGTTGAAATCAAAGTCTTGTTTTGTCAGTCAAGCTGACAACAAAAAGATTGCAGAACAATTTTCTGACATGCTGCCCTATTAATTTAGCCCTGGCACTATAATTTCCATTTTGATTTCTGATTTAATCCAATGATTATGTGTTCCTGCGTTCTTAATTTTCAAGTATTTAAGATTTCTCAATGTATTAAAATATTTATGTCTCTATTTGAAGAACTAAAATTCTCTACGTATATAGCCATTTATCATGTTAACGAATATTGTCTCCTGCCAGGCACTAATGAAGGCACCGCAGTAATAGGAAGGAAAGGGACAGTGTTCTACTCTCACAAACTTTACACTGCGGAGTTTTAAATGAAATTGCTGCTATAGTATTCACTACAATATAGGGTAGACTAATTATCTACATCCTAGCATAGTTTCTGTTTACTTATACCGATCTATTCTGAAAGAAACAAATTAAATTTTCCCACTACAATTTTTTTGTCACATTTGCTTTGCATTTTTTTGATTTATACATTCAGTTTCTCTCTCTCTCTCTCTCTTTCTCTCTCTCTCTCTCCCTCCCTCCATAAAATGTACATATATATTCCCACATATATGTAAATGGTTGCCTTTATTTTTAATAAAGAAGCACTTTATTCTGATTGGTACTTTTAAGCTTCAGGTCCACGTTGTCTGACCCTGATGTTGCCAATTGTGTTACTGTTACTAACTTTTGTTTTGGCCTGCTGTATTGTTGCCCAGGCCTTTTTTGAAGGTATTGATGATCACATAACATTTTTGTGTATTTCATTTTGGAAATAGCAAATGGCTAGGTTCTGTTTAACAATCCTGGTTAACAGATTACCTTTTGATATGTACATTGACTCCATTTAGAGAAAGAGTGGCAATATGTGTATTTTTTTCTTTCTATCTTATGTTTATTGTTTGTTTTACTCTTTATGTTTTCTTTCATCCTTTCTTAATTTTTTTTCAAGTTGCTCAAAATAGTGTTTTTCTTTTCCTACTTGAGTGTTTAGCAGTTGTTTTTGACTCCATTAAAGGTTACCGTCTGCAGCAGAAAAAGTTAATGTTGTACTTTAAATGAAATTTTTGCTGAAACCTATATTTATTTTACTAGCATTACTTATGTAAGAAAGGAAAAAGTCATTCCAAGAAAATCTATACCATACCCACAGGTGCATATGGCAATTTATATTAAAGTTAATTACAATTTATATTTCCATTCCTAGCCACAGTTTATCAGTAATCATATGTGTCTGTTGGCTACCATATTGTTATAGTGAAGATTTATATGACAGTTTGATAGTCACATAAAATTCTGCTAAACAATAATAGTATGTTTCATATAAACTGTATATACCATGCATATAGTTTGTATACTTTTGTAAGTTTGGGGAGGTAGTTGTCAGTAGGTTAAATATTAAAGATTAACAAAAAGTTCAATTTCCTAAAACAAACATAAAAGGACAATACAATTTCGTACCACAGACCTGTTAAAATAACATCAGAAGTTAAAGTGAGGATTATTTAACAATAAATTATTTAAGTTAATGCAAGATATCCCAGGAGAATGTTTTGCAAACAAACTATCCAGGACTCAATTTCGTGGTGACAAGATTTCGAGTAAGTTTAAATGTGACAAGGAAGGACCTTTGCCCCAATGTGTCTAATGTGTATAGACTTAATGTCCTTAAGATATCGGACTTGTAAATAGTCTGAAGCTTTTGCCATTATTTCAATAATATGTCGTAATGCCTAGCTTAAGGCAATGTATTCTTGAGCCACTGGTGTCAATAGTTTTTCTGTTTTTTTAAGATTATTCATTATCTGTTCAGTGAAACATGTGGCCTGCAGGATCAACCACAATTTTTTCTGAAGTTGGTGAATAATTTGGAAACTCAGCATTTCATTTCACTTTTCTAGCATTAATAATCAAACACATATCTTTCTACTATTAGGCGGAAATATCTCTATTTTCTCCACCAAGACACTTTCAGAGCTGTTTCTCTTTTCAAGTAAGGCAACTTTAAAATAGGCTTGATGTTCACGCCCTGTCTTCCATCTCAAAGCCGTGGTTTTATTAAAATAGTTCAGTACTTTTATAGTCCAGAATACTTTAAGATTATCCTGTTATTACATCTCTAATTTCAAAATGTCTCATATATTTCCAGAAAGTGTGCTTATTCACTTACATATTACCGTGTGTATATAAACACACACACACACACACACACACACACACACACGGAAGGACACATAACCTACCACTCTTCCCCTCTTATCCTCTCGAATTCATCTGAGGACTCTATGATGATTTGAGTGGGAGGTGTTCTTATATCATTCCTTGAATATTGTCATCAGATGTGGTCAGTGACTGATAGTAATGTTTAAAGTCAGGCCTGTCGCAGTGGCTGATGCTTATAATCCCAGCACTTTGGGAAGCCGAGGTGGGCGAATCATGAGGTCAGGAGATTGAGACCATCCTGGCCAACATGGTGAAAACCTATCTCTACTGAAAATACAAGAATTAGCTGGGCATGGTGGCACGTGCCTGTAGTCCTTGGGAGGCTGAGGTGGGAGAATCACTTGAACCGGGAGGCAGAGGTTGCAGTGAGCCGAGATTGCACCACTGCACTCCACTCTAGCTACAGAGTGAGACTCCGTCTAAAAAAAAAAAAAAAAAGCTTGCAAAGTTAGAAAAACACTTAAACACTGTTGATTAGAAGATGAGTATAAATGTATAAATGAACTTGGTTCCTTCCTTATGGATGTTTGGCTTGTTTTAAGTGTTGCTATTACAAGCAATGTTGCAATGAATAACATCATTTCCTGTGTAGACAAGCATGTCTAGGATACAATCCCAGAAGTAGAATTGTGGTATCAGAGTGTGGGTTTGTATATTTTTGTTAGATAGTGCCAAATCGTTTTATAAGGGTTTCTATAATTCACATTTCCACTAGAAATATGTGGAAAGCCCTGTCTTCCTGCAACAATGTTGGAGTTTTGGATTTTTAAAGCCAATCTGATAGGTAAAAAATTGTATCGCTGTGCAATTTAAACTTATTTTTTCTTATTTTGAATGTGACTGGACTCTTTTCATATGTCTAAGAGTCATTGCAATTGCTGTTTCATAGCTTTCTATTTCTTAACCCATATCTTTTTTCTGACCATGGTCTTTTTCTTGTTTTCCAGGGGCACTTGATCTATTAGAAACATAAACTCTTTGCAGAGTAATTTGTAAATAAAAATTATTTTTCCAGTTTATCGTTTGTCTTTTGATTTTACTTGCAGGGTTCTTTTTCTATTGAGCATTTTTAAATATTTTTGTAGTTGAATTTATCTTTTCCTTATTTTTCCTTTCCCTCTCTCTTTTAGAGTTTCTGGATTTTGAGACATTGCATTGTATTGGTCAGGATAGGTGAGAGCATGCTATTCCTAGCTCATGGGTTTGTTGGCAGAATTCCCTGCAGCTATAGGACTGACATCCCTGTTTTCTTGTTAGTTTTCAGCCTGAGGCTAATTTGAGTTTCTAGAGAACATTGAAATTTCCTACCATCTTTCTTTTGATTCCCTTAAAACCAACCGATTAGGGACCTTAATTACGTCTGGAAAATCCCTTTACTTTTGCCATACAATGTAATCTAATCATAGAGTGCCATTCCATCATATTACCAGGTTCTGTCTATACTCCAGGGGAGGGATTACACCAAGAATCGTTGGGACTATCTTAAAATATTGAATCTCACAGATCTTTTTGAAATTTCTTATCTTCTAGTTTGCATGTTTATTAATTCATCAGATTCTTAAAGTAGGTTTATAATGCATTTTAATATCTGATAGGACCAGCTCTCTTGTTGCATTTTTTTTTTTTTTTAGGACTTCACTGGATTATTTGTATTTGTTAAAATTTCCATATGAATTTTAGAATAAGCTTATCTTGTTCAAAATGAAATCCCTGTAGATAATTTTGTAAGCATCATCATAGTATATACAGGTTAACTTATGGAGAAGTGGCATGTAAGTGATGGAGAGGTTTACATTTCAATAAAATATTGACTTTCCATTTACTCAAGATTCCTTGTTTCAATTAATAGCTTTTTAATTTTTGTTATTATGGTTATTATGTTTTATTTGTTTTAAGATATTGTTTCTTTGATTACATGTGGAATCTTTTATTAATATAGTTATTATTTTCTTAAAATCAAGATACTAAATTCAGCATATTAATTACATTCAGTAATTCTTCAGTTCATTCTCTTGAATTTTCTACTTATGCAATTCTAACTTCTGTAAATAGTGACAATTGTCCCTCCTCCTTAATTTTTTATACATCCAATTTCTTTCATTTTCCAACTGACTACTACTAAAATATAATTTTAAAGAATACTGGTGACTGGGGATATTGTTTTCATATTCTCACACTAGCAGGAATACCTGCAATGTTTGACATTAAGCATGAAACCCTTCTAGTATGAGATAGATATGTTTCTCTGGGAAAAGCTAGTATCCATCTGTTTTATTGATTTTTAAATACATAATTACTGTTGAACTATGTCAAATGTTTTTTAAAACATCAGTTGAGATGATTATATAATATTCCTTCTTGAACATATTAATATGACTGTTTATATAGATATTTGATTATGGAACTATGCTTGGATTATTTGTATTAGCAACACTTGATCATGTTGTGTTATTCTTTTCACATGCTGCTGCATTCAATTTGCTGATACTTTATATGGGGCTTTCACATTACAATTTTTAAGTAATATTGGTGAATAGATTTTGATCAGGTACTAGAATGACTATTAATACAGGATTTTAAAAACTAATTCAAAAAGTGTTCTTTTATAGTCTAATACTGTTTGAATAATATGATAATCTACTTTAAAAAGTCTGGCAGAATTCTTCCAGGGAAACATTCCAGCCTATTGTTTTTTTTTTTGATGGGGCAGGGTAGTGTTCTTTGGCAACTTCATGTATTTTGTCTATTTGGATTTTAAATCTTCATTTAGTGAGTTTGGTGTTTTCCTAGACTATTATTCATTTTTAAATACTTGATATTAATTTGCAATTTCCTATGACATAAAGTTACAAACTTAACTTTTAAAATTCCTATTTGGGAGAGCGCTTTGTCTTCTGGGTTAGTCATTAATTTTTGATTTTATCACATTTTTATTGAAGACTACTCTGTGCCTTTTTTATATGTTTTGGGTGCTATCGTCAATTTTTGTTAATATCTCGTAGGCATATAGAAATTGTATTCTCTATTAAAGGACAAATGTTTTATACACATACACATGTATATGTAATGATAAACATATAGGTATGGTATGTGAATATATATGTCAATATAATCTATCTTACTAATTATTTACTCTCTTCTATATTTTTAAGTACTTTTATTCACTTGGGTAATTATCTGTGAGATAAATAAATCGCTCTTTAAGGAAGAGGACAAAATTAACTTGGTTCTTTTCTTTTCAAGCTCATGTGTACTTTTATGATTAAGAGAGAGAATTTGGCATGAAGTCAATGGTTCATATTTTTCTCATTGTTAATATCATAGGTTGTTAAATGATGTGGAGAAATGTAAAAGTAGTATGATATTTTTCTTTTTAAAAATTAGGAAAAATATATTGTGGGCATTGAGGCCAAAATTATTAAGTCATTAAAAAATTTCAGTACTTTACCAGGATGTTTCACAGTGTTGACTATTTTGACCAGCTTCCTCAGACACTAAAACATTCTCAATTATGAGTCATATTTCTTATTTTTCAACATTTACTTTTTCTTCCTTTTTTTTCTTTTGAAACATAGTCTTGTTCTGTCACCAGGCTGGAGTGCATTGGTTTAATCTCAGCTCACTGCAGCCTCCTCCTCCTGGGTTCAAGCCATTCTCCTGCCTCAGTGTCCCCAGTCATTTTCTTATTAAATATATGTAATATTTATTAGGTTGGTGCAAAAGTAATTGCAGGTTTTGTCATTGGCCATTTTTTCCCTCCAATTTAATCTTTTTTTTGTCATTAAAAAAAAATTCTATTTTATTTATTTTTACTGAATTTTGCCAGCTAATATGTATATAGCATCTCTGTATGGTTTCACTGGTTTTTTTTTCACTTTTTTTTTTTACATTTGTGCTTTGTAAGATTTTTTTTCTTTATAAATATTATTACTTCATTAATTTATTATGAATTCTTAGCTAAATATCTGGATACTCTTGCTTTCTATCAGTATTTCTCACTTGTGAGTGATCTACATCAGAAGATAAATTCCATTGCTATTTTTAATTTTTTTTTCTTAAAATGCTATAAATTCTACTTAGTTTAAGAGAGCTACTTCCTCAAATTCTCATCTCTTATTCCAAACAAGAAGTATAGTTTTTGAACTCTGCGTTAGCTCATCTTCAAGAAGGTATTTATTTATTTAGACAGAGTTTCCCTCTGTCTCCAATGCTAGAGTGTAATGGTGCAATCTTGGCTCACTGCATCACCCCCTCCCGGGTTCATGTGATTCTCCTGCCTCAGCCTCCCGTGTACCTGTTATTACAGGAACACTCCACCACACCTAGCTAAACTTTGTATTTTTAGTTAAGAGACAGGGTTTCATCATGTTGGCCAGCCTGATCTCAAACTCCTGACCTCAAGTGCTCTGCCTGCTTCAGTCTCCCAAAGTGCTGGGATTACAGGCCGCACCTGGCTGGAAGGCCATTTTTTGACAGGGCTCTCTGAGATTTTTTTCTCTTTCTGGGCTCTCTTGTCATATTCCATGTGGCTTCTACTTGATTCAGGTACTTATGCAAATTCTTACTGATATTTTTAAATATGCAGATTGGAACTGTCATCTAATGCCCCTGAAAATGGATTTTGTATATATTATATTTTTTAATTGTTCCCGTTGCATCTTTATGATTACCAGAAAAATAATAGGGAAAAAATTGACATGTGTAGTCATGTTCATATCAATATTCCTCCTGACTTTTAGTTTGAATACTTATTTATTTATGCATGTTCCACTTGCTCTGATTTTCTCTGACTGCAGGGCTTCTCACATGTTCTAGGGTTTTCTTTTCTCAGCTCTGTGGGACTCAAGTTGAGCTCTACAATACCTTAAGCTAGAGCATTGCTGTGGGTAGCAGGAAGTGCTGTGGTTTCCTCCACCTGATATAGTGAAAGCAGTGTGGGTTCTCTACTAAGGAGCCAGGAGAAGCCTCTGTTTCCCTTCTCTTCCAGAGGTTTCAGCCTAAGGTGTAGACAAGACTGATCACTGGTTTATCTCTCCCTCAACTGTTTGGAGGCTATGGAAATCACGTACACTCATATGGATTGACACCATCATTTTTCTTTGTGGGATCCATAGTTTTCTGCAAGACAGGTTCTTAACAATATCTACCACAAATTTGCCATCATTAATTCCCAAGATCCCATCAAACTCTGAATAGAGAAGCTTTTGGGAGTGAAGGAGATCACAGATGTATTTAAGCCATGATCACCCACTCTCCCTTCTAATTTTGCCTATGAATGGGCTTTATACAAATTGTTATAAGATAGAAGAACTAGTGAAAAATCAGTTGGTATATGTTTTTAACACACTTCTTTATACTTACGCACTTCCAGGGATGAAATTCAAAAGAAAAAAAAATTTTTCTTTCACTTGTAGTATTTCAAAGTCACAGTATTTTGGTCTCCTAGTTACATTGATGGTGATTGTACTTCATTTTACAGATTGCTCTACGTTACAAAAAAAGGTTTAAAGACCTTTAAGAAGCCCTTCGCTGATTGGCTAATGGTTTCTCATGATCTGTAGAGTCTAAGTTTGAGCATCTGGAAGAATGCCAGTTGCTCTATCCAAGCCGTGTATCTTCAGGGAAAAGGCAGGTAGACAATAGACTTAACTTCCATGGAAATCATCTATTTTGCAGGGTAGGGCCAAAGTAGGTCAGTAAGAGTAGGGAGGCTAAAAAAATTGACTGAAACAAAGAGGGGAGTGGCAAGCAACTATCAGGAGTAAAAACAGAGTCTTGGAATCACAGTGTTAGGGCGGTAAGGCTCCAGGTTGAAGGTGTGAGCAGGTAAATTGGAAAGTGTTCTAAGCCAACGTGTAAACACAATATATTTCAATGCAAACAATTTCTTCTAATACTGTCCTTTATTGAATATTTGTTGGCTAATTATTTTAATGGCAACATCAGCTTCAACCTCTCCTTGTGTCTTAACCCACTTAAACAATATGTGACCATTCTATCTCCAGAGTATTTCCCCAACCACACCTCCCATCCTACTTCCTTTTCCATCCATCATTATGTCTCCTGGACAGTTGCTGTCATTCCCTTAACTGGTTTCTTCAGAAGCCTCCAGTCTCTTCCTCCCATCCATCCTTCTCAATGCTGTCAGAGTAATCTTTTCTTGTAAGAGTGACCTCTGATTGTAAGTACAGCATTGCTGCCATATCATTTATCTCCTTCATTCTTGCATTTTGTATTTTGTGATTAGAAGGATAGAGCAGGCACCAAAAAGGTGATGTGACTTGTGCTATATTTTCTGAGTAAGTCCAAGAGGTGAATTATTTATTTTTCTACCAGGCTAACTCAGGTTGAATGCTGTTCACTTCTGTGTCTATTATTCTGCAAATAATGAATACTCCTAAAATGTTAGTGTACTATTATGCCATTGGGATAGAATAATTCGCTACAACATAAAACAATTTTTATACAACTATGAAAGTAGTCTGGAGATTTCACCTTTCATTCAAACTAAATTGAAAGAAAATGAATAACATTGAGACAACTGAGCAGAAAAGAATAATACCGTATTTTCCAAAATATACACATCAACCACTTTAGGCTATTGTATGTGAAAGGGCCATAAGGGTAGCTGGGTAGAATATGCCAGCAATTTCCCCCAATCATTGTTTTCCATTGTGAAATACCATAAGAACTCTATCCAGGGAGAGCTACTACATTTTTGGCAGAGGGCAAGATATAAAAACTAGAGAGATAATTGTTCATTCTTTGAATAGCAATACAATATTCAGTCTTGCTCTCTCTCTCTTCCCCTCTCTTCCCTCTTTCTTCTTTCCATCATTCTACTCCCATAGAATACTTGTAAGATGTCATATCTACGTAGAAGGAGTACATCTTCAGACAACTATAAGCATTAAAAGTTAGCCACTTAATGTAGCCAGTCTTGAGGAAATATTTGTGTTGCTCACCCTAAGATTTTGCCAAATGAGAGTGACATTTCTTTCTGGCTCCTCCCCTGATTACTGATGAGATATTACTCTCTGAGTTGCCTAGCAGGAAAGAGGAAGAATGGTCATTTAGCATCATTCAGGAGAGGAAATGGCCACTTATTGTTTAAAGCAACCTTTTATTTCTATTAGATGTCTATACATTTATCTAAAATAAATTTCTTTAAATAACTGAGATCCTACACATTCCCCAGATGCTCCTGTGCAGCACAATGAAATAACCTTGACTTCTCTTCTCCACCTGTATAGAGATGGGGACAAATCAAGTTAATATCTGTGAAACAAATGTTCTCATGATTGGTAAAGTACTCATGGGCTATGCTAAAATCTGGGTATATTTATTTTTCACTATAGCTAAATAAAATAAAAACAGAACAACAACAAAACAACCCACAAAAATCTGGAAGATAATGAATATTTAGTATGGCAGGTAGAATCAGGAAGCAGGTGAGTAAGTGTGTTCTTGCTGACTGATATTTACCAAGCACTTTCCATGAGCCAGATATAGGTGCCCTGTATTAACTCATTTAATACTCCAAGTCTATGAAGGAAGATTTATTATTCCCACCACTCCACCAATTTCTTATAGACAAAGAAACTGAGGCATAGAGAGATTAATCATTTTGCTTACAATCATAAATTCTAGTAAATTGTAGAGCTGAGCTTTGTTCCTTGTGATCTTAACCCTCTTCATAGGATGAACTCAGTCTTACAGATGCTTTTTCAACCACCTCATTGTGATTATAGAACATTCTGGCTCAATATATTATTTTGAACAAATTATTCAACCTCTTTGCCAACTCAGGACAATAAGACATACATGATAGAAATGTGTGAGGATTCAGTGATGTAACAGGTATAAAGTGTTTAGCACAGAAGCCTGGTGCAGGCCAGGCACTCAGTAAATATTGGTTGTCTTTTGGGGTGACTTTCTTCTACCTGAATACTCCTAAGCAAGGATATTTTCTTATTTATTTTATATCACCAATAGTTAACAGAGGGTATCTCACACAGGAAATGATCAAAAGAAAGGAAGAATTAGAAAGAGGGAAAGCTTGATTTACACAATTTCTGGAAGCTGGCATTTCTGAAGAGGCCATTGAAGGCATACTGTCATATCTGAATCTATACTGAAGACCAGAATTAACAAATAACTTGAGAAAGGTGTCCAAACAGGCAGCAAAACTTATCCCTAGAAAAACTCATACATAAAAAGGTTGAAAGAAAATCTGAAATGCCGTTAAGTAGGAGATAAAGATTTGGTACATTTCCATGGTACATTTTCAATCTTTCTACCTGTACCTTCTACCTCAGCAGCTCCTAGCTCCTGCAATAAAAGTTTAGGCCTGAAAGGCAAGAACCCTATGTGATTGTATTCACACCGAATTGTAAATGTTGAATTCTGTTCTTTCCTTAAATTTGTTTTGATTTTGTACTTGGATTAGGGGGTACTGCAAGATGGAACCTAGTATATGAAAGATGTTATTGCCATGTAGAGGCAAAGGATCAAAGAAAAAAAGAAAAATTATAGTAAAAAATATTCAGATAGAGAACTTAGATAAATTACAACTCCTTTAGAACTTTGTTTTTTTATTATTTTCTATTTGTTGGAGATAGTAATTTTTGCTCAAAAGAGTAAGGTGAAAAATAGTATCCATGAAAATGGATTAATAATTGAAAACGGATTGATAAGTGTCTGGCTTGGTGGCTTATGCCTGTAATTCCAGCACTTTCAGAGGCCAAGTGGGATGGATTGCTTGAGCTCAGTAGTTTGAGACCAACCTGGCCAACATGGTGAAACCCCATCTTTACTAAAAATACTAAAACTCAGTGGGGTGTGGTGGCACATACCAATAGTCCCAGTTACTTGGGAAGCTGAGGTTGGAAGGACCTCTTGAGCATGAGAGGCAGAGATTGCAGTGAACCGAGATCACACCACTGCACTCTAGCCTGGGTGACAGAGTGAGACCCTGTCTCAAAAACAAAACAAAACAAAACCAAACCCCCCAAAATTAGCTGGGCATGGTGGTGTGTGCCTATAATCCCAGCTACACAGGAGGCTGAAGCAAAAGAATCGCTTGAACCTGGGAGGCAGAGGTTGCAGTAAGCCGAGATAGCTTCACCACATTAGAGCCTGGGCAACAGAACAGGACTCTGTCTCAAAAAAAAAATAAATAAAAATAAAATATAACTAAATAAAAAAATAAATAAATTGAATCATTGCGATTATCATTATGATTATTGTGTCATCTTTTAGTTGAGCCAATCCTGAATGTATGTAATAGTATTAGTCCTATGCTTGAAGGCAGGGCTTGGCTTCTGCTGCCTGAACAGCCAAGGTCTCATATGCCATTTCCTGAAATGACCTTACCCAAGACACCAGGAAGCAGCTGCATGGCCAGTCCTGACCACTCAGGAAGCATCCATAGCCCATAAACAGCCTGACAATGGATGTTGGAATGAGCTGGGACCTCATTCCCAGACCAGACCAAGTCAGAGTCTATGTGAACACAAGTTCTGGTTTCCAAGTATGTCAGGGCCAGCAGATATGAGTTTGTGTATTCCAAGTCAACATTTAGGAGGCCGCTATAGAGCTGACTGCACATCTCTTTTATCCTCTCTGGCAGTTGTAGGCTTGGGGAAAAACAGAAGAATGGCTAAATGAGCAGTTCTAAGTCTTGTATGAGTAACATGGAACCGTTCAAGAAAGACATTTCTGCATACTTGAGCATCAGTTCTTTGATTCTGATCCATTTTTTCTACTTTCCTGTTTTAACCTTTCTTCTATTAAAAAAGAGCCGAATTTAAGTGTTTTGAAATGTGAGCTCTGCTGCTTGCTAACCACCCATATAGCCTTGGACAAGTTACTTGACTTCTCACATAGTCCATGGGTAAAATAGGGGATGATCTCAGGCTTCTAGGGATAAACAAGATACCCTAGCAAAGTCCTCAGCACATATTAAATAATAAATATTATGTCTTGTGAATTTTTCATTTGTAAGGAAGCATTTTATTCCCTATTTTTTTCTCGTTAGCTTGACTATAGAACTTTAATCCACATGAATTGATGCCATATAATAAAGGAGTTATGGCTTGATGTTATTTTAAAATTCTAACCATTTCCTCATCTTCTGATGACACTTCAAACTTTTCATTCATTAGCTTTGTATTTTCTAGTCTTCTAAAATTGCCAGATGTCAGGTTTTAATTTGCAGGGACCCCAGAGATCATCTCATCCAACCCTCTCATTTTTAGAATGGGAAATTAATGCAAAGTATTTAAAAAAATGACTGACCTGTTTGTTTCCAGCATTCTATAACTGGATTAACAAAAGATAAATAGCAATGAAAGAGTTCCCGGGAGGTACACTGCCCCAGGTTCTGACCCAGGTCCTTTGGTTCT
Source organism: Sapajus apella (assembly GCF_009761245.1). Taxonomy (NCBI): domain Eukaryota; kingdom Metazoa; phylum Chordata; class Mammalia; order Primates; family Cebidae; genus Sapajus; species Sapajus apella. The sequence continues at coordinate 4,736,862 of NW_022437047.1, forward strand.
GTCCAAAATTTGTGCCATTGGACATGTCACTCTCAACTCTCTAGGACCTAAGTTTTTATACTGTAAAATGATAAATTTGACAATCTTTAGCTGAATGTTTATGTGTATCTATTTACCTGATATTTACCTGAATTATAGTAATACATATAGACACCAATTTTTGTTTACCATTGTCAGCATAATGCAATTTCCATACTGTATTTATGGTCCATAGTTAAAATGATGTGTATACACATATAATGTTTTAATATATTAGAGCTCATTAAAAAAGAAAGGTAGTGCAAGGTCTGTTATTAGCAATGTGTGAGGTCTTTTAAAGTCAATACCTGGTAAAAATCATCACTTCCCGGAAGACTTTCAAAGCTCCTTTTCTGAGCCCTTTATGGAGCCTGGGGCACACTGGGTCTCATGCTGGTTATTGAACAGCAGAGCTGATCTTTGCCTTTTAGGAATAATTTCAGTTTTCAAAATAGCCTAAAGTAAAATAAGCATAGCAATCAACATGGGCAAAACTACATTTAGTCAAAGACCAGCTGTGCCTAGCAGGTAATACGACGTGATCTTGTGTGGATCTTACACTGAAGCTGGCAGGAAATGAGAAGGCAGTGGCCACTTCTATATGAATAGTGCCTCCCAAGGTGACTTCTTTGAAGGATGATATTACTTTGGGAACGTCAGTGGATTCTGCTAAAACTGTATGATTATTATCTTATCATATCTCTGTGTCAAAGACAACAGAATTAATATATGTGGTTTTTACCATTGTATTCCTAGTTGCAGTAGGAAGGTGGGGGAGATTTTTGGCCTAGCATAATTATAATAAGGAAATTCAGTTCTGACCACAAGCAATGGTGTTGTTAATGTGAGAACCTGGGGGCATGTCCTCAGAGGCCTCTACTTTGCCTCCCCTCTCCTGTGTAGATCTCAAACCCCATGCATTGTATTTTTACTTTAAAGAATTTTAAGAAAGAATTACTTAAAACATTATTATTAAGAACTTAGAAGAGTATTCAAAACACTCCTATAACTAGCACAAGGTTATAGAAATCAATGTGCTGTTTTTATCATGAAAGGAATACAAGGACACTCTCATGTTGGGAATGACTGCATTGATAGTCATGAATTACAAAAAGAATTTGTTTTGTCCCCCAATCCATTCTATAAGGAGATATACTTTAAAGCCAGTCCTGTTGAAAATCCTGGTGTCTTATGAAAAAAAGTGAAAAATTTAAAGAACACTGACCTGGATTCCAAATCAAATTCAGTAGCTGCTGTTTTTATCTGAACAAATATTTTTGCCTCTACAGACCCTTTTCTCTCCCTCCTGGTAAAATGAAGGGGTGAGACCAGCAACCTGCTTTAAGTGACAGTCCACTGTGGCCTGCATTACAAGTAGGGCCTTGCTCTCCACTGTACTTCTGTCATCTGCTCCATCTTATGTGACAGAAATGGGATAAAATTTCATTTCATAAAACAAAACAAAAAGTGTTTCTACTTCTAAAAAGGAAAATATTGAAAATCTCTGCCCAGCCGGGCGCGGTGGCTCAAGCCTGTAATCCCAGCACTTTGGGAGGCTGAGGCGGGTGGATCACGAGGTCAAGAGATCGAGACCATCCTGGTTAACATGGTGAAACCCCGTCTCTACTAAAAATACAAAAAAAAAATTAGCTGGGCATGGTGGCACGTGCCTATAATCCCAGCTACTCAGGAGGTTGAGGCAGGAGAATTGCCTGAGCCCAGGAGGCGGAGGTTGCGGTGAGCCGAGATCACGCCATTGCACTCCAGCCTGGGTAACAAGAGTGAAACTCCGTCTCAAAAAAAAAAAAAAAAAAAAAAAGAAAAGAAAATCTCTGCCCAAGTTCCCTGATGTTTTGTTTTTCTATAGAGAAGATGGTGCTTTCATATTTCCCAGGCAGGGTTGTAGGTTGAGTTTTCAATAATTTCATAAAAGCAGAGCTGGATTTACCTATGGAGCAAGGGAACTTTGGCCATAAGAAGCCATGGAGCAGATTTCATTGCTCGCTCAGCACTGTGAGGCAGAAGAACGTATCAGCCTTGAGTCCTCCTCCTCTTGAGTCTAGCTCATGTTGAAGTTCAGCATGCAGGTCATTTGTGCCATTTAGCTTGCCTTTCCAATCAGTTGGTTGTGATTCATTATTGCCAGCTCCCAAAATTGGAGGATTTTCTTCCTAAAGTTTCAGTCCAATGCTTTACAGAAAGGTATAGAATGTGCAGTGTCTTCACAGCCGGTAGAATATGTAATCCCTCAAGTGAGATTTCAGAAGACAGCGATTTGAAATTCAGTATGTCTAAGGTAGAATAATTTTTTTTTTTTACTGTATAGGCATGAATTTCTTGTTTCAAAGATACAACAGTAATCTGCTTTGCCAAACTAAAGATTTGGGCACTATTTTATTTTCCTCATCTAAATATCAGATCCAGGAAGAAAATGAATTTTTTTTTCTCTTTAGTCCTGTCCTCAATACCTAGAAAGGTATTTGGCACATTACTGGCATGACATATTTGATGAGTGAATTAATAAATTAATATTCTTCCCTTTAGGTCATATTGTACATCCGGTCTTCAAGAATTGTCTATGTAGTTACAAGTCTTGTTTTCAAAACCTTCCATCCTTTCAGTCTCTGCTGCTGCTCACTGATTTTTCTCTTTCTTATATCTTCCTTGTATTATCACAGTTTTCTCCTAGGTCACCTACTTTCAGCTACTTCTGGCCAATAGGCTCTGCACCCTGCTTCAAGCATGCTGTATTAAACATAAGCTTGTGATCATGTTTGTGGCATCACAGGTGGTTTATATTCTTAGAGCTGTCAATCGAGAAAAATGACAAGTCTCAATCATTTTAGGAGGTTTATTTGCCAAAGTTAAGGATGGCTCCTGGGAGATCGGTCTATGCCTTTCTCTGAAGATGATTTTGAGGGCTCCAAATTTAAAGGGGAAAGGGCAGGATACTGAGAAGTTCACAATTTCCTGTAAGAGGAAGGCTGGGAAAAATAGTCATTCGTGCCTTTGTCTGGCTTAGTGAATCTACATTTTTTTTTTTTTTTTTTTTTTTTACATAAGATGACATAGACAAATGAGGCAGAGGAAAATTTCAGGGAATCTACATTTCACATAAGATAACATAGAAAAAATGGGGCAGGGGAACAATCAGATATGCCTTTGTGTTTGGTGGGGAGTGGGTGACTGCCCCTGTAAAGATAAGCTATCAATTTGCATTGCCATGGTGAAATTTTAACAGAAACACTTTTAAATATCTTGTAGCTCACTAGGAATTTCCTAGCAGGCCAAATTTGGATGGCGGTGGGTGCGGGGCGGGGATATAGCTTTCATCTTGTAACCATCTTACTTAGGAACAAAAAGGTGGAGGTAGCTTTGCGTGACCCAGTTTCCAGCTTGACTTTTCCCTTTGGCTTAATGAGTTTGGGGTCCCAAGATACAATTCCCTTTCACAGAGTATATTTCCACATCACCTGTGACTTATGTATGTAATCACCCTACACAGAGGAAAGAAAAGAGGTTTTAAGATGATACTGTTTCACTCCGCTATGAAATTCTTAGTCATGTGTGATCCTCAAAAGGGCACGTGAGATTCTTCAGGACACTTCTCCTTTGCATCTGACAAACTTTGAGTCTATGTTCTGGCCTATAGTGTTTGTCTCGTGGCCCTCCTCATGCATGACTTGTGGTCCACATGACTTTCATCCCTTTGCAAATGCTGAACTCTGCCCACAGAGTCTTTCTGACAGGTTCACTGCTCTTTCAAGACTCAGCTCAAATGTCGCCACTCTTCTCACAGTTGCCTCTGCTCAGCCCCCACTGCACAGAACATGCTGTATTGTAGCAGAATCAGGCCTGTTTACCTCCCAAGTAGAAAGTGAACATCTTGAAAGCAAGGACAATATCTAGTTTGTCTTTCAACTCCTGCTTTCATTTGAGTGGCAGCTCAATAAATATTTGCTGAATGAGTGAAAAATTCACCCAGCAACAACATTATGCCTCTTGGGGGAAGTAACTCCTAAAGAATGTCTTTATAAATAATAAATACCATGTTTTTTCTTGTGAAGAAAAATCAGACCTCCCAAACATGTTTATTTTGGTCTAATACAAGAAAGTGTGTATTGGTGCAAGAACAAAAACCCACCAAATATTGTTATAGGAAACATCTCTTACTGCAACCCAGCTGCGTGCTTTGTGACTTTAGAATAATATGTTTAAAATGCTTAGCAAAATTGCAGCATCTGAAAGAGAGGTACGGGATAGTGGTGCACACAGAGCTGGCCCTGCAGAGCTGGCTGCTGCAGGGAGTCCCCTTGGTCACATCTTCCCATCTGCACAGACAGCAGCAGGTGGAACCTGAGCTGTTCCGTATGCGGATTAGTCAATTGCTTTTTCTAAAGGCTCCAAGAGGCAAGCTTACATTTTGTCTTCAGATCTTTATATGAAAATACCATTGTGCATAATGAGGCTGTTGTATGCATAATTTAACTTTGGATGCCTAAATTCTGCTACAAGGCAAATTGGTACCTAGAGGCATGCAATTTGCATGGGGATTTCAAACCTTCCTCCCATCTATTGTCCCTGGCATGCTGTGGATTTTCTTCTAAATTATTTTCCCTTGTTCTTTGAATGCCTGAATCTGAGATTGTAACCAGATTACCATGGGCTCCCTATTTAACAGTGGTTTCAGAAACCTGCTGAGCCTGCTTTGACCATTTCTGGGAGCATAACTTGGGGTTTGGCAAACCTCAGCCAGGACCCAAAGGCATTCTTCCTAATGAATCTGCTTGCTCCTTAGCCTGCAGCCCACCTGCCTGGAGAGGGTTAGGACTAGCTGAGCATGCAGCTGCCCAGAGTGGGAGGCGCTGATGGAGTCCTCTGCAGCCGACTTCACAGCTCAATCTGTCAATCTGTTTGTGGACAGACGGTTAGAGAACTGTCTGTCTGAGTTGCCTCAGAAAGAATTTGGTTTCTTGGCTGCATCTTCCAGTGACGGACCCCTTTTCTTTCCGCTCTGGGCTGGAGAACATGGCTGTGTTGCGATGGGCACTAATTCTACTTTTCAAAGCCTTGCAGAGTAAGGGTATGTGTAAATAAGTCAAAGGCTCAGGAGGACTACCTGCTGATTGTCTTCTATTTCATTTATCATCTGATAGGCAGTGTCAATTTTATATGCCGTACACAGGAGCATACCTGTCAATAAATTCTAACTGCTCAGAAATGATTTCTTACGAGTAGCATGTTTGTATTTTATGAACATAAGCCTTGAAGACCCAAAGATTTGCCAATATGTTTACTTTAACAATATTGGATAATTTTGGTATATGGTGACCAGGCCAATTTGCAGATGACTGACAAGTTCTTTCCTGATGCTTAGTAAAATACTTAAGTCATTTGAAATGCCAACTAGAAACCAAAGAGGAAAAGAGAATGGGTGTGGAAGAGGAGAAAAAGAGAAGAGGAAAAGCTAGACAGAGAGAAGTCATTTTAACTAAAATTGGAGGTCAATTTCGAATCAATTTTTAGATCGAGAGATCTAAACCTGGGTCAAAAGTTATTGAATATTTAGCTGGGTGAAACTGACCAAGTCATTCCTTCATTCCTTAAAATGAAAGCATTGGACTTAATAATTTCTTGAGGTCTCCTTGAAATCTAGTATTCAGAAAATGTTTTATTTGTCCTGTAAATTTGGTTGCTGTAGCTATTTCATAGCTGATTGGGGTATTATACTAGCCAGAAACAGGGTAGCAGGACTTGGGTAGAGGCAGAGGTCCCAGTTACCTGGAGGTCCCGGTTACCTGTGATATGAACAACAGGTAAGGAAATGCTGTGTAGAAGAGGGTAGTTCCCCAGCAAAGGCCCCACCCTCAAGCCTGGAAGCACGTGGCCTTAAATGGGAACAGGGATTTCTGTTTTCACACCCAAATGTTGCCTGTTTCAAGACCACCCTGGCTCGCCATGCCCCCTATGCTGTGCTAATATAAACCCTAAGCTCCACAAGCAGAACACAAGAGCTCCATCACCTTTCCAGCTCCCCATTATCCTGCTGGGAGCTACCTCCATCTGGTGATAAAATCCCCCACATTTACCATCCTTCAATTTGTTCATGTGACCTGATTCTTTCTGGGTGCCAGACAAGGACCTGCGTACAAAGAGTTCACTGAGCTGGTTAACACTTAAGCCATCTGCTGACAGCAGAGCTAAAAGAGCACTGTAACATGCCCACTGGGGTTTCAGTAGTTGAAGGCACCCACTCCCAGACATTACCATGGGGCTGGAGCCCAAAAGCACTTGCCCCGGCTCCCACCTGTCTGTGTGCTCCTCCTCCTGTAAGGGTTTTGAGCACGTGGTGACTGAACAGATAAGCCACACACCTGTCACACATCCTGCAGGGGGTGACAGGGAAATCTACTGTTTCACCTGTGGCCCCCAAATCGACTATCAATCTTTGAGTTATTACAATGTACCAAGAACTGTGTTGAGCATCTTATATACATTACCTTGATGTTGCTTAAAACCACCTGTGACATGATTATTATTTTCTTTCTTGTATATTTGAGAAAATAATGACTTAAACTGCCTCAAATGCCTTCATTGAGAAATGGGATGCCCTGCATTTTGAATCTCTGCTTTATTCGACCTCTATAAATATCAAATTTACCTAATAGTGACCTTCTGGTTTTTTGTTTTGACCAGATAGGGGTCCACCTGCCACTTCCTTGACTATTCTGTAGTTGTATGTTATAAGGAGACCTTAAAATAAAGAGATTATGTGTCTTGCTGGGAATAAAGCATGCATGCATAACCCATGCAAGAACACTTTTATATGAAGATGACATCTTGCACCAAAGAGGCTTTAAAAGGCAGAAGAGATGTGTATATTTCCTGATGGCATAGAACTTTTTTCTTCACCTGGTTAACATGGCCCTTCCTTTCTTGTCTTAAGACTGACAGCTGTTTTCTTGTTGGGCAGTCATTAGAATTTGTTCTGTTGCCAAACCTCCTGGGGCATCCAAATGCTATCTGAATTAGAGAATAATGACATGATGAGGTCAGTGACAGCTCTGAAAATGATATGTTGCCATAGTGGTAATAAAATTTCAAAAATATAAAGAGCTCCATTATCTTATAATATTTCATTAGTATCTATTCTCCTGGCATAATACAGTTTTTATTCTTCTAGGAATAGTTGAATAAGTTGAGTCCACTCTTATTTTATTTATTTTATTTTTTTGAGATGAAGTCTCGCTCTGTTGCCCAGGTTGGAGTGCAGTGGTGCACTCTCAGCTCACTGCAACCTCTGCCTCCCGGGTTCAAGCAATTCTCCTGCCTCAGCCTTCTGAGTAGCTGGGACTACAGGGGCATGCCACTACACCTGACTAATTTTTGATTTCTAGTAGAGACATTGTTTCACCATGGTCTCGATCTCCTGACCTCACGATTTACCCACCTCAGCCTCCCAAAGAGCTGGGATTATAGGCATGAGCCACCATACCCTGCTGAGTCAACTCTTATTTTTATGATCTAATGCATAGAGGCAGTATCAAAATAGGAATGACTTACAAAAGATTGCCTATGTTGTAAAAATGAGAAGATGTAGTTGTTAAATTCCCAAAATAAGTCAGGCATTGAGATAGTTTATAAGAGTGGATAAAAATACTAAAATTAAAATTTAGGTTTTTTTTTTTTTTTTCTTCTCATCTGAAGTGTGATATTGATCTGGATGTGTGGTTGACTTCAGGGTGGTGAAGAATATGTAAGCAGGGATTGTGATACCAATAAAGTTCAAATAATATGAGATTAAAGAAATCTTTATAGAAAAGGGTCAGGGAGATTTGAGTCCAAGAGTTATATTGCTTAGTTAGTTCTGGCTTTCTAAAGATTTTCAGTAGATTTTACTAAAGGGATTGTGTTACACATTGGCTTTAAAAAATTTTTTTTTTGCTTTGTAGACATTTAAAGTTAAGTGATCCTGGTATTCATTGGTATGTATAACTTTCAGTGATTTGCTTTCCAGCTGTTTCTGAATTTAAAAATTCAGTGCATACAGGTAAAATGTAATCAAGTTATTAATCTTTGAGAATCTTTATGTACTACTTATGAAAGAATCAGTTCCTGTGACTCAGTAAGGAAGGCAAATGTTTTCATGAATTGCAATCTGTAGAGGAGAAGAGTTGATTATATTTCTTTACTTTTATATCACAGTTATATTATACACAGTCATTTACATTTGATGCTATTTGATATGATAACATTTGCTGTGTAGTGTGAACAGAATTGTAAAAATCAAAAATCATTTAAAAGGAGTCTCTTCCTCCAAGTCCTAGAATAAAACAGTTCCGTCTGGAGGACTGTTATTCAGAGCCTTCTGATGAATACTATGGTATTACGGATAAGAAGAAGGAGGAAAAAAATGAAGGAGGAGAAAAAGTACCATTTCTGCATAATTAAAATTAAATAGGAATTACTGTGGGAAGTATTTCCTGGATGTTCCACAGGAATTTATTTTATTCTCAATGTCTAAATTATGACAATGTTGCATATAACCTTCAACAATCGGATTCCAGATGTCTGCCATTTAACATTGTTCATCCAAAAATGTGTACACAATTGGCATATCTACCTTTTGTCATGCTGTGATAAACATCATGCATTTCATGTACTGATTCTTTTTTATACATGAAAACTGCTTCAAATCAGGAGGACTCAGACACGGGGTATGATGGGACCTCAATAGTGTCAGCCAGTGTGGGGCTTAATCATGGTTCAAAGAAGAATGAATTGAAATAATCATATGTTTTTCTTAAAATCTGTTAATATGGTGTGTAAGAACTTTGCATGTGTAGGATAAACCTCACTTGGCCATGATGTATTATCCTTTTTCGTTGGATTAAGTTTACTAAAGTTGTGTTAAGAGTTTTTGCATCCATGTTTATGAAGAACACTTGTATGTAATATTCTTGTAGTGTCTTTGGTTTTGGTGTTGGAGGAATGTTAGCCTAATAAAATAATTTGAGACTGATTCATCCTCTTCAATATTCTGAAAAAAGTTTTTTTTAGAATTGGTATTATTTTGTTATTAAATTTATGATAGAGTTGCCAAGTAAAGTCTTCTGGGATTGGAGTTATCTCTATGGGAAGATTTTCAACTATAGTTTACTGATACACATAGTTCAATAATTATCTATAGGAAAATTCAAATTATCTATTTTTGAAAAACCTTTGATTTTTTGATGTTTTAAGTAATTTTTCTTTCTTTCTTCTTCTTCTTTTTTTTTTTTTTTGACAGAGTTTCACCCTTGTTGCCCAGGCTGGAGTGCAATCATGCCATCTCAGCTCACTGCAAACTCTGCCTCCTGGGTTCAAGCTTTTCTCTTGCCTCACCCTCCTGAGTAACTTGGATTACAGTTACCTAACACCACACCCAGCTAATTTTTGTATTTTTTGTAGAGAAGGGGCTTCACCGTTGGCCAGGATGGTCTCAAACTCCTGATTTCAGATGATCCACCCGCCTTAGCCTCTCAAGGTGTTGAGATTACAGGCGCGAGCCACCATGCCTGGCTAATTTTTCTACTTCCTCAAAGTGTTTGTTGCTGGTAGCATAAATTTGTTCAAAATAATTTCTTATTTTTAAAAATATTCTAGAGTCTTCAGTGCTGTCATTTCTCTCATTTATGCTGCAGATAATTTGTGTCTACTTTTTTCCCTCCCCCCAGTCACTCTTGGTAGAATCAATTTTATTAATGTTCTCAAAGGATCAGGCTTTGATTTCACTGATTTTTTTCTCTATTGATTTTTATTTTTCCATTTTAAAAAAATTATAATCTCATTATTATTACTTTTTTCCTTGTACTTATTTTGTGTTTCATTTGATTGTCCTTTTCTTTTTTTTTTTTTTAACATGGAAGCTTAAGATTATTAACATGAGACCTTTTAAAAATTCTAATACACGTTACCAGTGCTATAAATTTCCCAGTAAATCTTATTTTGCTAATTCCTACAAATATGGATATGCTCTTAGTTTCCATTTAACATACTTTCTAATTATCTTTATTAGATTCCTTTCCCCATTGGCTAATTATAAATATGTTAGTTCCAAATATTTGGACATTTCCCTGATACCATTTAGTTATTGATCTCTAACTTAATTCCATTGTGTTTAGAGCACATGTATTGTATGAGTTGAATCCTTTTAAATATATTGAAAGTTGTTTTATGAACCCAAATATAATCTATCCTAGTGAATGTGATATGCACACTAGAAAATAATGTTTTTCTGCTATCATTGGATTGAGTGTACTATACCTGAATTTTTTTCAAGTTGGTTGACTTTTGTTCAAGTCTTTCATATCCTTCCTGATTTGCTATCTTCTTGACTATTAATTATCAAGAGGTAAGGGTTAAAACAGCAGATTATAATGGTGAATTTATCCATTTGTCCCTTGCAGTTCTATGGAGTTTTGCTTCACGTATTTCAAAGTTCACTAATTAGTTACATAGATATGTATCATTGTTATGCATCCTTGGAGAGTTTACCTGTTTACCCATCCCTTTATCATTACGTAGTATGATGACTCTTTTGTTTTCTTCCTTTTTTTTTTTTTTTTTTTTAATTGGAGACAGGTTTTCACACAATTGTCCAGGCTGGAGTGCAGTGGTGTGATCATGGTTCACTGCAGCCTCAATCTCCTGGGCTCAAGAGATTCCTCTACCTCAGCCTCTTGAGTAGCTGAGACTGCATCCATACACCACTGTGCATGGCTAATTTTTTGTTGTTGTTTTTAGTAGCAACAAGGGCTCACTGTGTTGCCCAGGCTGGTAGTCTTATTCTTTATTCCTCAAATGTTGGTGATTATAAAGTCTACTTGGTCTGATGATAATGTAACTACTCTAGCTTTCTTTGGATATTGTTTGTGTGGTATATCTGTTTTCATTTATGCTTTTAGCCTGTTTACATATGTTATAAAGTGGTCTTTTCGTAGGCAGCATATAATTGGGTCTTGCTTTTTTATCCAACGTGATAAGCTTTTCTTTTTTTTGCATTTCCTTTGTTGTTGTCTTACCTTTGATTCTTTGTTTTATTATTTTCATGGTTGCTTTATCATTATTTGGTAGCTTTTAGTATATACCTCTAGCTATCACTGTCAAGTTGCAAGTAATATTATATCACTTCATGTGTAGTATAAAAACTCTACATAATACACTTCATTTCTCTCTCCCCTCCTCATCTTTATGCTACTGTTATCCAACATTTTATATATATGTACATATGTGCATATATGTATCTATACATGGGTGTATATATGTGTGTATATGTGTGTGTACATATTTATATATACATACGTGTATATATGTGTGTGTATATATACTTATATACACATGTACACACACATGTGTGTATGTGTGTATGTGTGTATATATGTGTGTACATGTGTATATATACATATATACACATATACACACATATATGCACACACATATGTGTGTATACACACATATATGCACATATCTATATATACATATGTACACATACATATATACACACATATACACATATATACACACATATATACACCCATGTATAGATACATATATGCACATATGTACATATATATACAATGTTGGATAACAGTAGCATAAAGATGAGGAGGGGAGAGTGTATATGTGTGTGTATATTTGTGTGTGTATATATGTGTGTACATATGTATACATGCATATGTGTCTATATATGTGTGTACATATGTATAAATACCTATGTGTGTATATATGTGTGTACATATGTATACATACATATGTGTGTATATATGTGTGTGTACATATGTACACACACACACATATATATATACACACACACATATATACACAATACACATATACATGAATAAACCTCACAATATTTTGTTACTGTTTTTGCTTTCAACAGTTAATTATATTTGGTATATTTAAACAAAAAGAAAAGAGACTTTATATTTACCACATAATTGCCATTTCCCATGCTCTGTATTTCTTTGGTTAGATGCATATTTCTGGCTGTTAATTTTCTTCTGCCTGAAGGAGGTCCTTGACATTTCTTGTGATTCACCTCTGTTACTGTTGAATTTTCTCAGCTGTTGTAGGCCTATAAATGGCTTTACTTCACCTCTGTTGTTGAAAGATACTTGTGTTGAGTAAAGCATTCTAGATTAACTTTTTTTGTTTGTTTCTGCTTTTCCCTTTCAGTTTCTTAAAGATTAGCCCTACTGACACCTTGGCTGCCATGTTTGTAAGAATTCTACTGTTATCCTTACCTTTGCTTTTCTGTGTAATGTATCCTTTTGTGTTGGTCATTTATAAGATTTACATTTATTGCTCGTTTTCAATTTATTGCTGGTAAAAAGTTGACTGTGACATGCCTTTTTATAATTTTCTTCATCTTTCTTATGCTTGGAATTCGTTGAGCTTCTCAACTCTATGGGTTTATAATTTTCATGATTTTTTAAAAATTGGTTATTATATTTGAAAATAGCTTTTTGTTCTCCTCTTCTTCTGGAACTCTACTTCTACATATGTTATATGCCTAATATATACTTCAAAGTTGTCTCATACTTCACTGATGCCCATTCTTGTTTTTAACTTCCTATTTTTGATAGTTTTTATTGCTACATACTCAAGTCCTCTATCTTTTCTTCTGCAGTATCTAATATGTCTTCCAACTCATCCAGTGCATTTGTTATTTCAGTGTAGTTTTCATGTCTCATTTGTTTTCCGTTGCTTAAGGATCACTGTCCTTCTTTGCCAGAAATCTAAAGTTTTAGTCCATGACGCTACATTTTGGCTAGGACTGGAAATCTCTCATCACCTTTAATGTATGTAATCTTTGCCAAATGACTTAAATTCTCTAACTCTCAATTTTCACTTTTAAAAAATGGTAATAAAAATTTAGCTATGTTTAAAAAGATAGTTTAAGGAATAGATAAATCCAGAACAACAGCTTAATATATTTTTGAAGCATATTTATTAGTAAAGGTTAGTATGGTTAAAATTAGGAAGTGATGCTTGGAGTAATTTTAAGGATTGATACTTTATTCTATGTCATCAGTTCATTGGAATAACGACCCTGGAGTAAGGGAATACATACAGGCCACATAGTATGGGAAACAAACAAGAACCAAGGAGAGTGTTGGATTATTTGGATCCTACAATCTTACACTCTCATCTCAGAAGCAAAATTAGAATGAGAACAGGACACGGGACTAGAAGCTGAGTCCATGGCCTGAGCATCAGTGGCAAAACAGGAGAAAACTGCAAGAACCAGGTGGATGCTCTCGGCTCACCATTGTACTACTTGACATCATTCCAGATTTTTCTGTGAGAAAGACTGGCTCAGCAGTAGATGGGGCTGAGCTTTCAGTGTGAAGGTAATTGTGGCTACAATCAAGAGAGTTTGAAAAAGATAGGGATTAAAAATATTCTTTCTTGCTTTATCAATCTATCTTATTCATTTACATGAATTTCCTTCATTATTGTAATGATCTTAAAAACAACGAAACCCCAAAAGAGTTTACTTCAGTGTAGGCAGAGATGTGAATAAATTATGGAAGCTTAGGGAGTCTCATATCCCCCATCTCAAAACAATGATACCTAAGCTGTAACTGCAAACCAAATGCAATTGCCTTTCATTGTGTTCACAGGATGGCTGAAATTCACTAGATATGATTCTTCTCTCACGTAGACTAACATATGACTTTTTTTTTCATCAAATATAATTTATTCAGGAAAAAAATACATTTTAAGAACTTACTCAAGACAGAAAGAGCCCAGTGGCTGAGCAGAAAACAGCTTACTATGAGGAATACCAGGTCAGGGCAGAGACTTCCCAGCTGGGTAAGACATGGTTAAAGGGAAGACTCCACCAGCCCTGCCAGGAAAGAGCAGCAGGCACAGTGCCCCTATGGGGCCCACATGGCTGGTGACAGAAGCACGACACCTTTTCCAAAGCTGTCCACCAGCCCCACTAGGGGCTCCTACTCACGGCAAGGAAGCCGACTTCCCCGTGAGCCCACAACTGTCAACTAACACTAAGCTACTCCTCCCAAAGCAAACACACACACATACAATTTAAGAACCTATTATCAGAACAGCAGTGCAGCAGACCCTGGTCTTGGTCTCTGAAAGTCCTGTGTCACTGGCTGTAAGGACGCTTGGCCACAGGTTCCTCCTCCTTCTCTTGCTTCAGCCATTGCTCTAGGAGTCCTGCAGTGCCTCTCTTGGTGGGGAGTGAGCTCTTCTGCAGGAACTGGCTGAACCACTGGGGAACATCTGACTCTTCCTTTTGGGGTGTTTTTGAGTCTTCCTTTTTGGGTGACTTTGTGGCCAGCCACTGCAACATCCTCTGGCTACTGCCACTTGCCTTGAGCTTCTTTTTGACCACCAAGTTAACAGGAGCCAGACACTCAGGAGAGTTGTTTCGTGAGTTGTTCACCACAGAAGAGACTGGATGGAAGGTGATGTTCTCTGTTGGGTGGATTAATTTCAGAGCTTCCCGAGTTGAGACTTCACCAAAGTTGAGCCATTTAGAAACTGCCTCCTCCCCATCTAATATGGCAGGAATCCTGGGGTGGATGTCATGACTTGTAAACTAACATATGACTTGTAAACTAACATATGACTTGTGATATATTTTAGTTAGCTAAGGCTGCCATACTGTAGATGGAATGGCTTAAACAACAGATATGTCTTACAGTTCCTGAAGCTGAAAGTCCAAGATCGAGTTTTGGTAGGTGTGGTTTCTCCAGTGGTCTTTTTGCTTGGCTCACAGTCAGCTGCTTTTCTGAGTCCTCACATAGCATTTCTCTATCCGCTGTACTTCAGTGTCTCTTCCTGTTTCAATAACGCGGTTCCTATCATATAACGGACCTCTTCTCAGGATCTCATTAATTTTCATTACCCCCTTAAAGCTTCTGTCTCCAAAAACAGTCACATTTCATGGTTAGGGCTTCAACTTATGAATTTTGGCAGGGGGTGGGGGAGCACAATTTATTTCATAATTTCATGGTATGTTGAATAGGTATTTACATAGAATCTGTCTCCTGAACAAAAATTTCATATCCTTATTTTGCAGAAGCCAACACTCTGGCTCAGAGGTTTGTGAAAAGAACATTTGTTAGAAGGAGAAGGTATCGTCACTGGTATTTTGGACTAGGGTCCTGTTTGGATGTTTGCTATGTGTGTGTCATCAAAGGGTGAGAACTTCAGCTACATACCTCAGTGGCCGAAGTAGCTTTCTGGACTAAGGAATTTTTAAAATTAAATTAAAATTTTAAATTAACTCATGATAATAACACATATTTATGGGGTACATAATGATATTTCAGTACTATGCAATGTTTAGTTATTAGATCAGGATAATTAGCATAGTCATCAGAATTCATATTTTTTAATGATTGGTTGGCCAAAGTCTCCCCAATTCATGAACATGTAGGAACGTGCTTTATGGAACTCTGCTCCTGTGGGCTCTGGTCAAGTTCATAACTGGTTTGAGCAAGGATTGCTCAATTTCTGTTAACATCATCATAGTCAGGGTTTGGGGACCTGTAACTGCCTTGGAGTGACTTCAAGATGCTGGACAATTTCCAGTCATCTCTTATTCTCACAGAAACCTCCCAACATGCCTGGCAATAAAACCA
Organism: Sapajus apella; assembly: GCF_009761245.1. NCBI lineage: Eukaryota > Metazoa > Chordata > Mammalia > Primates > Cebidae > Sapajus > Sapajus apella. The sequence continues at coordinate 4,752,545 of NW_022437047.1, forward strand.
TTTAAATAAATGATTGAACAAATAACACCTATTCAAGTGTCCATGCCAGAGGGGATGATGTGGGAGCGTGCTAGAAGTTAATGAGCCAGGAATGTAACATTTTAATGTGTTTATCCCTGAATTTTGCCTCATCAATGCTTATTTTTAGAATGCTATAGATTCTGTGGCTGGCACTCATTTATAGTGCTTTTTTAAATATATAACTGATCAGTTTTAAAAAGTAAAAGCAGGTTCATGCCAACTACACGTTTCAGCCATTTTCTGCGTCCTTTCTCTGCAGGTGTACAGGGGAATGGAGAATAAAGCAACTGGACAGCCCAGGGCCATGCAGTTTCAGAGATGGCTGTTCCAGGAGCATGGAAGGAAATGTCAGCTCTTTCCATTTTTACTGAGATATTTTTAGAGTGGCTTCTTTTCTCTTTGGCTTGTGCCAGGGTGCTACTTTATTGAGGAGCTGTGTGCTACTGAAAAACATGCTTTTTAAAAAAGAATTATTCCTATACAAGAAGAGTTTCCTTGATTATATATCCATTATGCTCTTTTATAAAAATCTCACCTGTTCTGGAAACTTATTAATTAATAGTTACATTGCAAGTTTTTTTTTTTTTTTCTTTTGTCTCAATCACCTAAAATAAAGGTAAATGAGTGCTAAGTTTTTTGTTTGGTGGTGGGTTTTTCGTTCTCGGTCTTTTGAAAAAGATAAGAATTACTGGAAATTACATTTCAGGGGAACATGCCTAGTTTGGGACAGATTAAAATAAGAAGACATCCAGAACAGGGGTTATAGAGCACAGAACATATATTTCCAAGTAAAAAACAAATCTGTTTTTAGATCTCTTGTCATATTGAGTCATTGTAAAGAATGAGACTAAATTTATTGGCCCCATAGGATAATCTGTCTTATTCCTTCACAGAAGTTGCTCAGGTACATGACATTTCTGTCTCCAAAGCAAATGTCTAATGTGCTTTTCTTTTGGCAATGTCGCTTTGATCCCCTTCCAAATCTTTCCTTATATGTCATCACGTAAAATGGACTCCTGGAAACCAAATGGCTTCTCAGGAAGGCCACTCTCTAGGTAGTTCATCACAGGAAGATGGCTCTCTGTGCTTCTGGCCCTGCGATCCCTAGGCTGCTATAGCTGTGGATCATGGCTACCACCCAAGGGTTTCCCCAGAACCACACCTAGCCTCTGCAGTCTGCCTGAGGTATGGATTTCTTAGCGTGAAATGATTTTCTTTCTTCCATTTTCCTGATGACATTTCATTACAGCAATGAACAATTTTGGCCATAAACATTTTCCATATCTGGATCTTTTCCTAAATATGCATCTGAAGTTAGGAAGTACTTAGTAAAAGGACCACTATTGGCATCATTTTTAAGAATATTTATTTCCCTGGGCTAATATTCTTTTAAAAATATTGCTTCTTAAGATAAATTATACCTGTAAAAGAAAAATTAGAAGCTTCTGAATAAATTTGAAGAGGAGAGTCAAAAAAATTATGTAAACTTTACACTATTATTGCTGTTTTGTTATCTTTTCTGGACATTTTTGCTATTTTTACCTGATTTTTATAGGCATGATTATGCAATATACTTATGTTTTTCTCTTTTATTTGTTTAACATTGTATTATAATAAGGTTTATAATCAGGTTAACAGATGCTTCATAAACACCACCTTTGATAACTGCATAAAATCCCACTGTGTGACTCCAAATACAATTTACTGAACCATTCTACTATTGGAAATTTATACCATTTAATATCTCTATTCATATAGATATATGACAATACAAATATTTGAACAAAATAGTTTTTCATATTTATGATGTGTTCTCTAGACAGATTCCATGTAGAAATACAAGGTCAAAAATTAGAAATATTTTTAAGCCTTTTGATAAATAGTATTTTTGAAACTATTTCCTACCTAGTTGTAAGTGCAAATTTGTCCACCTTGCTTCTTAAGTTGTCAATGTAAATTTGTACCAACTTAACATCTGAAATATAATAATATACATTGGGGTTCTTAGCATAATTTATATTTCTTTTAAATTGGCATTGCTAATGACATTAAAGAGCGATTCTGTTGCCCACTCCCCCATTTAATATCTCAGTTCTGGCTATCTAGTGGTCCAGTCTATGTTTTCTCCTGAATAACATATTAAGCTTATCTCTGCTGCTTCCTGGCTTTCATATTTCCTGCAGAGAAATCTCGTTGTCTGCAATGATTGGACTTTTAGGATAGAGTCTTAGTCATCTATATTCTATGGCTTGAAAACAAGGCCCACACTATTTACTCGTAACCTGAGGATTCGCCTCTGCCTCCATATATACCTGAGAAAACACATTCTACCTGTGCCCAGAATACCTGCTGCACCTGCTCACTCTCTACCCATGCTCTGGTCTTCAACACTTTCCCTCCTTCACCTGTCATCTTCTCATCTTTTCTTTTGATTCTTGGTCTGGTACTCACGAAAGTAGAAGTGATTTTATAGCTTCCTAAGGCTGTTCATAAAAAGGAACCATTTCCAGGCAAGTGATGTTTTTACCAGCCTCTGAATTGTGTAAAAGGCTTTGGTTCTCTGATATTTTCTGGAACACACTATGAAAATTTCCTGATGCTGTAGACCCATTGTTTTACTTTAACTGAACATTTCCTAAACTGTGCTTCTGTGGAACTTAAATTTCAATGGGACCCAGCAACAAAGGTTCCCATGGTCAAATAAACTGCAAACTGTGCTTCCTCAATGGTCTTCTTGAAGATTTGCGTTCATGTTACCATATCTAATGGTTTGGAGATATCAGAATGAAAAAAATGTATGTTTTAACTTAGTCACTCCCCACTGAGGAACTATTTTTTTTTTTCACTTTTTATTTTTTATGGCTATACCCAGAGTTGTTTTTCCCTAAAATCTATCTGGAAAAAGCTGCTTTGACCATGCAACCTGTTTATGAAAGTGGACCATGGTTTTGCATCAAGGGGAAGATGTGACAAAGATAAATATTTTTTTCCAATTTTGGAGCTGGAGTGTGCACACATTTCTGTTCAGCACTATTAGAACCCCTTCAACGTTTAGAAGTTGTAATGTTCCTGCAGATGGGAACAAACTGGATGTCAAGGAGTGTACATGAGCGAGAGGAGACAGAGGCCCAGCCTGTGAGCTCCTCTCTGCTCTGCTGGTAGTGATCCAGTGGCTACCTAACAGAGAGAAGTGGATAGCTTTATGGGAAATTGTTTGCCCCCTGGTTGAAATGCTTGGGTTTGATTTATCAGAACCATGGTAGTATAAAGCTGTCTGTCACTCAAAGGGAATCATAAAGATGCCTTGAGTACCAGAGAAGGATCATTGATTTCTTTGGAGCCATAGTGTTCATCTTCTCACAGCTGGGAAACTGCTTTGCTGTGAAATAGAATTTCAGTTGGATACAAAATTAATCAGTTTTCACAGTTCAAAATTTTGACTAAGATACTGTGTCAGTGTGTTTGGTACATGCTGTGTTTGAGCCTGGAAGCCTACGCCTCACATTTGTGTAGCATCGTGACACCACCAACTGCCTGTTGGATGCCATGGGGAACAAGGGTAATGGGGAGCAGACAGCTTCTCCTCTGCCACTCTAGCTCTTTCTCCTAGCTTAAATACAGGGTTGACCCTTCACAAACTAAGACATCTGGAAGGGACCTTAGTGGCTATTTAGTCCAACTCTGACCACTTGAAGAAATCCCTTTTCAACACCCATATCAGTGGCTGACCCAACGTGTGTTTGCATACCTGCAATAGTGGGGGATCCACCACCCTATATAGCAGCCCTGTGGTTAGATTTTGAATGACATCCAACCTTTGGTGAAATTGCCATGTCCTGAATAAGCCAAAAAGAAGGCAAATTTCATGTTTTCTCATCTCTATCCTGGCATGAGATCAATATCAGGGAGACAATCAGTCACTTATCTTTCATGGCTCTGATATGATCCATTTGTGATATTTTGACCTCAAATGTTTGGGAAGACTGTAGATAGAGAAAGAAACTGATATTTATGATCCAAAATTATCTGCCAGATCCAATCTCTTGGGGCAATGAAATTAGAAGGATATGTAGGTCTTCCCAAGAAACAGAACTAGGCAAACATAGGCATTTATATTTGGTGCAATATCCTCACCCTAACAAAAAAAGAGAATGTACTTCTACTTATATAGGCAATCACACAGAAAGGATCAACAATTGAGTTTTGAACATAATTTTACATTTCTCAAAACCCCACTTGCGTAAGGAAAACAGTCTGTTCACAAAGAGGCTTTCAGTTTGGCAGTAAAGTGTAATAGGAAGAAAATATTCAGACATGTTTATTGATCAAGATCTACCCTTGTCTCTGATTCTATATTGGCTTAGGTGGTCTGTAACAATGGGGAAGAAAAGATGAGCAAATATTGCCCCTGCCCTTTAGGAGCTCAGGATTTACCCAGTGGGCTTCAGGAATAACAAACAAAAAAATAGCCAGCACACAAGGCAGAGAGTGATACATGTTATAATAAGAATGGCAGCAAAATGCTGAGGAAGCAGAGAGGAGATGAAGGTTAATGCCAGGTGGAAGACTTGGGGAAGAGTCAGCTGAACTGACTCTGAGTTGCCTGTGGGAAAATGGGTGAGATTTCAAAACGCTTTAAAGGGAGAGTACAGCTACATGGACGCATTTTCCCAGAACATCCCTCAGTATAGGAGACAGGGGCTTTCAAAATTCTGTATTCATCATTCTCTATAGACAGTTTTTTCTTGGAGTATGTCTTGTCACTGTAACCATAGCGAAGCTTTTGGAGATTTGTATGCTTATCTAGTTGGTGGGATTGTTTTTAATAGATGTCTCACAGTGTAGTAATTTTAGTTCCTGGAGTCTTTTCACACCTACTCAAAATATCTACAAGGCACTCTTCTTGGTTCATAGGTACCCGCCGCATTGACTTTTAATTTTGGGTGAGGTCTCAGTCTCCTTATTCTTTTCTCATGGAAAAATATCGTGTCCTGGTCAGGGAGGAGGAAAGGAAAAACAAAGTACTGCTGGATGGCTCCAATCTTTCTGACTTAATGAAGACACTGGGAGAAGGAAAAGGGAGGAAAAAGATGGGCCTTTCAATCTGGTGAGCACAAGCAAGAGTCTCACCATGGTCAGGGATGTGTAAATAAGGGCAGCTTTCTCTCAATATGGACATTCTCAATGGACGTTTACTGTCATTCATTACTTATTTCCCTGAAGCATGGAAGGAATACATGCTGTGTATCAGGAGTTGCCTTTTCAAAGCTCACAGTGTGGTGAAGGGGAAAGAAACTTGTAAACTGGCATTTACAATGCAATACGATAAGGGCTATGACAAAAGGAATGCAGAATTCTGTGTCTTTGAGGGCAGATAAGAGAGACTGCAAATAGTAACTCTAGAAGACTACATCTGAGCCAAGCAAGAATTAGGTAAGCAAAAAGGCGGCCACTGTTTTAAAAATTATGGGCATTTCAGTGAGTGATTTTGTAAAGAAAATAGCACATTCATTTACCTTAATTAAGTTCACTTTGCAGTTAATTACACTGAGTGACCTTGGGGATGTGTAAGTATTTGATACTTAATATGAGGTGGATGCAAATATCACTGATATGTGAGTGTGTGCTGCAAAAAAATACAGAGTCCTGTGTTTGCACAATGGTAGTTATCCAATCCCATTAGATTCTGGAAGCTTTCCAGTTATCGAATGGAATAATACTCACTTCTTCTAAAACTCCTAATAAAATTAATTCAAGTTGCACTTTATATTAAACAATATATTTTGGAAGAACGCTACTAACGAATCTATCAAAAAAGGTGATATCGCAGCTCCCAGGAGGTGCCAGCATTTATTGACTGCACACTACATGTTGTCACATGCATTAGTTCATAGAATTCTCATTTTAAAAATCTTAGCTGATATTGTTGGCTACTGCTCACATTTCATCCTCCATGGACTTTACTTCAACTGAATTTCAGTTTTAGTCTGACAATCAGTCCACTCTCCTTCACATGGCCATACATTTGCTTCATTGCTACTCAGGGTAATGCCAGTGTTCAGACTGAGAATTCTTAAGAGGTGGGCATGGGATTCAAATCTTGTTAATGAAATAGGAGTGATGATGTTTAGATATAATGCCTAAAATTGCGGCTGCTATCTATGACAAGGGAGCCTGGACTAAGGATACAGGCAATGATGACTCAGCAGAATGAGCCCTTTATTTTGGGGGATCTAAGTAAGCCACTGTATTAGACAACATAGGAACCATTTCCTTCTAAAATAGATAATGTTATTTTCCTTCAAATTTAAGCCATTTGCACTGAGTTTTCTGAACTCTCAGCCAAAATCATTCTCATTAACAGGTGGGAACTCTCATTATCTCTATTTTACAAATAGGGAAACTGGGGGTTAAATAAGTTAAGTCAGCACTTTTGGAGGCTACAGCAGGGGATCACTTGAGCCCAGGGGCAGCATTGAGCCATGATCACATGACTGTACTTTAACCTGGGTAACAGAGCAAGACCCTATTTCCCAAAAACAAAGAAAAACAAAAAAGGAAGTTAAGTAGCTTATTGAAAATCATAGTAAAATATCAGAATTAGGATCAAAATCAAGTCTGTCTTACTGCAATGTCCTAGTGGTTAAATTTTGGTTGCACATCTTCCATATATATTTATTGAAATATATTTCACTAAAGCACTGAAATAAACGCCAAAAATGCCTAGTAGTTCAAATACGTAATCTGTGAGAAAGCCACCTTCCCCAGTAATGTTTCATATAAAGGGTTGGTAAATTCTATAAAAGGTCAAATAATATACATTTAGGATTTATGGGTCATGTGGTTTCTTTCACAACTACTCAACTCATTGGAGCTCAAAAAGCCATAGACATGCATAAACAGATGAGTTTAGCACTGTTTCAGCAAAATTTTAATTACAAATATAAGTGGCAGACCAAATTTGGGCCTGGGACCATAGCATACTGAACCCTTCTCTATATGAACTAAATCTGATTCTCGGTAGAAGGGTTTGCCAGGTAGATGAGTAAAAACTCATTTTGCTAGGTATGTACAAATACAAAGTCACACCAGTAGAAGAGAAAAGGAGATATGGAGTGCAGTGTGGAAGAGACAGAGAATGTACCCTTGCAAACTTTTTAAGATATCAAGGAAAATTACTATGTTCCTACTTTGTGGTGCAGATTGGGAAACGACTTCAATCAATGCAAAGGATGGTGGAAGCACATGGCTTCCATCATCAGAGAGGCAAAGTTGGATAGTAGATTTCTAGCCTATTATCTGTACTTAAATTGGAATTTCTGTTGAAAATTCCAAATTTTCTCAGCAATAACTTTCAAAGACTACCATTATCTTTCTTTATTCTTCTTTTTTTTTTTGACAGAGTCTTGCTCTGTTGCTCAGACTGAAGTGCAGTGGTATGATCTTGGCTGACTGCAACTTCTGCCTCCCTGGTTCAAGTGATTCTCCTGCCTCAGCCTCCCAAGTAGCTGGAATTACAGGTGCCTGCCACCATGCCTGGCTAATTTTTGTATTTTTACTAGAGACAGGGTTTTTCCATGTTGGCCAGGCTAAAGACCACCATTGTCTTTCATACTGAAAATATTGAATGATCCACAAGCACTATAATTTATAGCTCTTAGTTCTGCAAATGGAGAGATAAGAATGGGAAATGAACAGATGCTTTATAGCTCTTTGATTTTTGTTTTAATTGCTTTCCAGCAATCACAGAGAATGGACCAATTTTCTCAATAATACTTTTCCTGAAACAAAGGTCTGGGAGTCAAATTTGTTAATAAGGCAATCACTTTTGGGGTGGTACATGAGGATTTTTCTTCTTTTTTTTCCTCAAATGGCATTAACATGAAATTGACTGTTATTTATTTGCAGAATCCTCACTATTGAGCCATTTTTGTCCCCTTTTACTTTTTACTAAACTGGAAACATAAAAGAGGGTTTATAGGAAACCAAGGTTAAAAGAAAGGAACACAGAGTTTCATTCTTCCTTCCTGCTTCTGGCAACCACTGATTTATTTTATGTCTCTGTGGATTTGCCTATTCTGGACATTTCCTATAAATGGGATTATGTAATATTTAGACTTATGTCTCCCTTCTTTCACTGAGCATAATGCTTTCAAGGTTCACCCATGCTGTAGCATGAATCGGAAACTAATGTCTTTTATTAGTGAATAATATTCCATTGTATAGATGTACTACTTTTTTCTACTTTTGTTTATTCATCACTTGGTGTACAATGGAGTTGCTTTGGCTACTATGAATAATATTTATGTAAACACTCATAAACAATTATGAACATTTGTTTTCAAAACTCTTACGTGAGGAGTGGAATTGCTTGGTCATATGGTAACTCTGTTTAACATCTTGAGGAATGATCAAACTTTTCTACAGCTGCTGTACCATTTTACTTTCCCTAGCATGGTCTGAGTGTTTCTGTTTCTCTGCATTCTTGCCAATACTTGTTGTTGTCTGTTCAAATGGATGTAAAGTGATATTTCATTGTAGGTTTGATTTTATTTTACATAAAAACTAACAATTTTGGACATCTTTTCATGTGTTTGTTGGATGTACATATGTATGCATTCTTTGGAAAAATGTCTATTCAAATAGAAAGAGAAATTTTAAAGCAGAGAAGATGCATGATAAAATTAATACTGCATGTCTATAATGCATTGGGGCCTTTAAACTCAAAATGAATGATAATTAAGATTTTAATCACATTACATAAATAAGATTCAGATAAATTAAGAACCTGCTGAAACACAGTTGGCTATGGTTAAGCCAAGAGTCAAATAAGATCCACAAACCTTCCCTTTGTTCCATATATATATCTTTCACGTACGCTGTCAGAGATGAGTAAGACAAACATGACTGAATAAAGCGTAATGTGAGTCTCTCTCCTCTTTGGAAAAAAAAACATAAAAATATTTGTGGAATAATGCAAAAAAGCCTCCATTCTCTTTCTGAAGTCAATGTGATAGTCAAGTTGTAGGTAATGCACTTGTGAGATCATCATGTTACTAGCGATTGATGGGGGCATCCCACCCTTTATTGATCTAGTCAATGTAATAGCATATGAGAAATCCATGAACTGCCTTATGGAGGGCTTATTTATCTTTTAAAATGCTATAACCACATCCAGTGTCTCTAAACAAGTGCTTAGAGGTTAGCAAGGATTAGGCATTATAAGTATATTAGTCACCTAGACATCACTCTTCCCTGCCCAGTACTTAGCAGAGTGTAGATTGGGTACCTGACAGTCACGCTTGCCTTGTTGTTCCTGGGACGCAGCCATGTGCCTTATTATCTGAACTGATTACCTCACTTCCCACCCCAGGAATCAGTACAGTACTCAGCAGTCTTATTGTAGATACTTAGTGATAGATTGTTAAATAAATGACTTTAATTGGCATCACACAGAGATATTACAGAATCAGATACACAGTTGATACTCAATAAATATGTGCTGACTTATTTAGTAAAGAAGGCGAAGATGTGTTTGGTGTCAAGCACTGTGAAAAACCCACTACCACACATTGTCTTCCTTTCTCTTTTTGGCTTCATGAAACCCCATGAATTGTATGCTTTCACATATTCAACTTATTCATGTTCAAAATGCCAGCAAGTATTAAAGTAGTAATGCAAACTCAGATATGCAAAAGTACATTTCAAAGCATTGAGTTGGATATTTAGAACTCAGCACAATAAATTTCATCTGAGATCAAAACAAAGAATCCCAATGTAGTACCAAGAAACAAGCCTTTCCCACTTTTGCTTAAGATGACACCAACACTGTCATGAAGATGAACAGGTGCAGAGGATGAGACTTCTTCAAGGATGTGAAATGATTGATGTATTGGGTACTTTATGCCAGAAGATTTGGAGAACAATGTAATTGTTTCATAATCTGATTGCGTATTCCTAAGACCTGAATGTTTTCAAAATGATAAATGACATACTGACTGAATACATTCTAGTTGTCTGTTTTAAACAAATGTGACATTTTAGAGGTTAATGCTACATTCTTGATTTTCTGTAGTTTAGTCAGTAACTGTATTAGTCTATTCTCACACCATTAGGAAAAAATACCTAAGACTGAGTAATTTATAAAGAAAAGAGGCTTACTTGACTCACAGTTTTGCATAGCTGGGGAGTCCTCAGGAAACTTGCAATCATGGTGGAAGCCACCTCTTCACAGGGCAGCAGGAGAGAGAATGAGTGCCAGCAGAATAAATGCCAGAGGCTTATAAAACTATCAGATCTTGTGAAAACTCACTCACTATCATGAGAACAGCATGGGGAAAGCCGCCTCCGTGATTCAGTTGCCTCCCATCATGTCCTTTCCACACTTGGAGATTATAGAGATTGCAATTCAAGATGAGATTTGGGTGGAGATACAGCCAAACCATATCAGTAACTATCTCTCTTTAAAATGATTTTTAAATTTATATATTTTTAAGTTGAACATGTTGAAGTTCAAATATCTTAACCTTCCAAGTGCTCTTTTGGCTTTTAATGTATTCCTGGTGTCCCTTTTGGTCTTCTTGGTCCTTAACACTGTGGTTGCTTGCATTTCCTCTCTTGCTTGTGTGTACTTCTCATGTGCCATGATATCTAGGAAGCTGTATCCTTTTCCACCTGATTTAGCATTTCTTTTATTTTCTGTCTTGCATCGATCAAATGCCATCTAGGGTTGGGGCTGGAGATACAAGACAGCTTAAATATACATAGTCCTTTTACTTAAACAACTATTCATCTTTTAAGGGTCTTTAATATAATTTTCATAACTTTTCCAGTCAGCCAGAGTGAATACTCTCTAAAGTGTCTTTGACAGTTGGCTTGCTTTTTTTTGAGGGGGAAACTTCTCTTGATTGACTTTTTTTGAACTGTGGTTTGCAGATAAGATTCTAAGAATCTGGAGGTGGTGGCTGGGGCTAGTGTTAGAATTAGTCTTGTTATAATCTCAGTTTCTCAACCCATCCAAATGAGAACACCATAGAAGTAAAAACATGTTTCCTATGCAAAGGCTGCATTAAGATATGTCTAGTTCCCACCTCAACCCACTCTCTGAGCCTCTCTTGCATAAAATGCAGAGCCGCCACACCGTTGCTGACAAAACTGTCCTTTCCACGAACTCTTCCACTCCTGGAATACATTTTCTACTTCTATCATGATACTTGACATAGTTAGCAAATGCATAAGCAGGGCTTCAGGCCAGGCTCTTGTGTTGCAATTCCTAAGCCTTCTTTATGCTTCCCGCAGAGAAGAAACTGCTTGGATTTCTGCACACTCGAATAAATAGTTCAAATACAAGCTAAGACTATAAAGGGGAAAAAAGATTTTTAAGTAATTTAAGTCATTGATATTCATTTTCATGAAGGAATTTGAAAAATCAAGTCAATGTTTAGACATTAATTCAAAACCATAATGGAATGAAAAGAACATTTGAAAGAGAAAGTAATAGAAATTCCCAGAGTCAAGCACTGCCTTTATTTTTGTATCCACCTACCTCCCTGCAATACCTACCTTGAAGTGTATTTTAGAGTGTGCTAAAAAAAAAAAAAAAAAAAGGGTGTTGGGTGCTCGCTTTGGCAGCACATGTACTAAAATGGGAACAATACAGAGAAGATCGTCATGGCCCTGCACAGGGATGACATGCAAATTCGTGAAACGTTCCCTATTTTTGTGGTTAATGGGCACAAAAAAATAGAAGGAATAAGACCTATTATTTGATAGCACAACAGGGTGACTTTAGTCAATAATAACTTAATTATACACGTTAAATAACTAAGAGCGTAATAGGATTGTTTATAACATAAAGTATGCTTGAGTAGATGGATACCCCATTTTCCATGATGTGATTATTATGCATTGCATAACCGTATCAAGGCATTTCATGTATCCCATGAATATATACACCTTCTATGTACCCCAAAAAATTAAAAATCAAAATGTTTTAAAAATGGTGTTGTGTAGATGGGTTCCAGGATGTGAACTGCTAAAAAATGGTGCCTTTTAATTGCTTTTATGTTTACTTACTCTGGAGTGATAGAGTGTTTGGCAAGGAGAGACTCGAATATATGTAGCTTAAGAGTCCAAAACTCAGCACAGTTAAAAAAGCAGACTATTAAAGAGATTTCTTTATGGAATGGGCTTCTCTGGCTTTTCCCTGCCTTTCTATGGATAAGGTGTTAAATAATAAGACTGTCGTGTGATACCTTCATAATTCAATTTCTCTTCAATAAAATGAAAATGATCTTTACGTTGGATTAATGAGTTTATTCCAAGCATTATTATTACATGCTGACTTATAAAGTTTCTCTTATCCTAAGGTTGCTGGTTTGAATTGTTAAAACTATAAGTCCTAAGAGCAGATTTATTTTATATATGTGCATATGTATATGTTTCATTTTTGTAGATTTAGGGAGTACAAGTTCAGATTTCTTACATTAATGTATTGCATAGTGGTAGAGTCTGGGCTTTTAGTGTACCCATCACCCAAAAGGTGATTTGGTAACCCAATAGGTAGTTTTTCAACCCTTTCTTTCCTCCCATGCTCCCATCTTTTATAATCTCCAATGTATATTATTTACTGCTATATATCCATGTGTACTCTGTTTAGCTCCCCCTTATAAGCAAGAACATAAAGTATCTGACTTTCTGTTTTTTAGTTATTTTACTTACGATAATTGCCTCCAGTTCCTCTAATGGGTTCCATTGATCTATATATCTATTTTTATACCAGTGCCATGGTGTTTTGGTTACTAAGCCTTGGGAGTCCTAGATTTTATAAATCTTTGCAGCAAAATATGTGATTTCTTTTTCATGGCTGAGTACTGCTTTATGGAATCTATGGTATATGGTATTTCTGGTTTGTGTATATGATCTATGTATGGAATATGGCATTTGTTACATATATGTGTACATATGTGTACACACAGTATATTATATTTTACACACACACAGACACACACACACACACACACACACACACAAATTTTCTTTATCCAGCTATCCATTTATCTATTAGTGGACACTTAAGTTGATTCCCTATCTTTGGTACTGTAAATAGTGCTGCCAGAAAAATACAATTACAGATATCTTTTTTATATAATGATTGGTATATCATTGGGTATATACTCAGTAGTGGGATTACTAGATCAAATGGTAGTTCTATTTTTAGTTCTTGGATTAATCTCCATACTGTTTTCCATAAAGGTTGTGCTAATTTACACTCCCATCAGCAGTGTATTTGCATTCTCTTTTCTCCACATCCTCACAATATCTGTTGTTTCTTGACTTTTTAATATTAACCATTCTGGCTGATGATGTAAGATGGTATCTCACGGTGATTTTAATTTGCATTTATCTGATGATTAATGATGTTGAGAATGTTTTTCATATGTTATTGGTTGCTTGTATATTTTCTTTTAAAAAATGTCTGTTCATGTGTTTTGCCCACTTTTTAATGGAGTTATTTATTTATTTTTTTGTTGAGTTGTTTCAGTTCCTTGTAGATTCTGGATATTAGCCCTTTGTCAGATATTTTTCCCATTCTGTAGGTTGTTTGTTTACTCTGTTGATTGTTTATTTTGCTGTGCAGAAGCTTTTTCCTTTAATTAACTCTCATTTATATATTTTTGTTTTTATGATGTTTGCTTTTGAAGAGTTGGTCATAAATTCTTTGTCTTGGCCAATGTTCAGTAGAGTTTTTCCTAGGTTTTCTTCTAGGATTTTTACAGTTTCAGGTCATATATTTAAGTCTTTTTTTTTTTTTTTTTAATTTTTGGTGGGAGTGCAGTGGTGTGATCTTGGTTCACCACAACCTCTACCTCCTGGATTCAAGCAATTTTCCTGCCTCAGACTCCTGAGTAGCTGAGATTTCAGGGATGTGCCACCACACTGAGCTAATTTTGTATTTTTCATAGAGATGGGGTTTCTTCATATTGTTCAGGCTGATCTTGAAATCCTGACCTCAGGTGAGTCGGGAGTTCCATCTACCTCAGGCTCCCAAAGTGCTGGGATTAGGGGCATGGACCACCATGCCTGGAACATTTAAATGCTGAATTATCTTCAGTTAATTTTTGTATATGGAAAGAGATATGGATATAGTTTCATTCATCCGCATATGGTTATCCAATTTTCCAGCACTATTTGTTTAATAGAGTGTCCTCTCCCTAGTATATGTTTTTGTTGACTTAGTCAAAGGTCAGCTGGTCATAGGTATGTGGCTTTATTTATGAGTTCTCCATGCTGTACCATTTATCTATATGTCTATTTTTATACCAATGCCATACTGTTTTGGTTACTATAGCATTGAGAGCCCTAAATTTGATACATGTTTTCAGTAAATTTTCAGGATACAAAGTCAACATGCAAATATCTGTGGCATTGCTAAACACCAGTAATAATAGTCAAGCTGAGAACCAAATCAAGATCTCAATCCCATTCACAATTGTTACCAAAAAAAAATACATAGGCATACATTTAATGAAGGAAGTGAAAGATCTTTACAAGGAGAACTGCAAAACACTAATCATAGATGACACAAACAAATGGAAAATCACCCCATGCTCATGGATTTGAAGAATCAATATCAATAAAATGACTATACTACCCAAAGCAATGTACATATTCAACACCATTCCAATACATTACCAATGTCATTTTTCACAGAATTAGAAAGAAAAAATCCTAAAATTCTTATGGAACCAGAAAAGGGCTTGAATAGCCAAAGCAGCCCTAAGCAACCAGAACATAACCTAGCTTCAAATTATACTAAAGACAGATTTATATCATGAGAGAAGACCTGATGTACAGCAGTGTGCTCTATTAATTATATTGACTATTAAGAAATAGTCAATATTCAAATGACCACTGCTCAAATCCCCCTGGAAAATGTCCCCCACCCCCCAACCATGCCACACTGGATGCCTGGCTTTTCAAACCTCCTCAGTGTTAATCCAGAAACAAGAGTTAACGTACAGCCCCAGAGGGACCTCCAGGACCCTGCTTCTCTCATATGGCTATACAGATTTATTCTGATTAGTCCTGTAATTTCCACAGGACTTATTAAATATGTTGAACATCACATCCACACATGCTTTCCAGACAAGAAATTTGGATGTGGGAGAAAATTCTTGAGTAAACAAACACATTAATACTCATTTAATAAAAACTGCTTTATTTTTCATATGGAATTCATGAACATATAAAAATCCTTGATTATTAATCAGTCTCAGGTATGTTCACAGAAATACAGATATGTTTTTCATCATTCATTTCCAAAAACATTATTATAGATTGGAGCAACAAGGTGCTGTTATCTTATCATCCTGCAGTTTTGTATATGCCTGTAATGTTGGTATAATCATTGTTATAACCATTATGATACTATTCACAGAAAGCATGCATTAAGCACTTACTGTGTGTCAGGCTTTGTGATAAATTATGGTGATACAGAGGTTCATTTGCTAGTCCCTAAGAACCCATAATCTAGTTTAAGAAGAGGATGGAGAACGAACTTGTAAACAGTTAAATTGCAATTCAGAGTGATCATCACAGTATTACAGATGAATAGGAAGTGTACTTGGAGCTCTGAGTACTTTCAGCCACTTCTAACCTGAGGAGTTAGAGAAGACTTCAGTATGTGCTTACATTTCACATAAATCTGAAACAATTAGAATTTATTTGTTAGGCAGAGACATTTAGCTGTGTATAAGGTAAAGGGAATAGCACATTTAAACTCACAGAGTCTAAAAGTGGCCATATGTGTTCTAGTATTATTGGAGCTCAAGGAAACTGAGAGAGACACTAGGAAGTACAGTCCCAGAGAGCCTTCTCTGATGGCTTGTGTGGGGAATTGCTGAATTGTTTGTTAATCTTGTGTAATGAAGACCCAGTGGAGTTTTAGCCACAGGATAAAGGGAGCTCACATGTTATTATTGAGGTGGGTGTGTTAACTCTTGAGCTAGCAGTAGTCACCAGTGTGAGGTGAGGTACAGGGAGACAGAAGGCTGTGGCTATGTGTGAGAAACTTTTATCCTCTAAAAGTTTCATATGAAGAAACACCTGGGAAATAAAGATGTTGTAGAGAAGAAAACACCATCCCTACCATGGATAGCATCCAAATTAACACTGGAAATCAAATTTCAAATGGAAAATTGCTTAGGAAACATACGGTCAGAGGAAGAAAGGCCATGTAATTCAAGTCTATGATGACATCTCTTTCAAGTCTCCCAATGTACCTGATTCAGAAGATAGAATCGGTCTATTAGCTGAGGTCCACCTGTGCTGGAGAAGCATTAAAAGGGCCCCACCAACATAGATTCAGTTCTCTTCTCTTTGGAGTTTAAGATCAATCTACAAATGGTCATGTTCTCTTCTTAGCAGAAGGCACTGGGGTTTCTACATACATGCTACTCACTGCTCATATGTAAGTAAGGTAACATTTGAACAAGTGGAAAATGACCCTGCTGTAATCCATATCATAATATTTCTAAATAAGCATACACAACCAACTTCATGACTTTTTATGGAACCAGGCAGAGATAAGGTCCCTCTGAAACCACAAAAATGTCTAAATATGTGCTTCTGACCTGTGTGAGGTAAGTAGCTGCTACTCTCTCTGAATGGCAAGCCCCGTTAGTCCTCTATCATATCGGATTTTTAGGCTACTCTAAAATTGTCTTCACTTATACATAGCATTCAATCCTTAATATACACCTGATTTTCTTAGCCTATAGAGTAGGTCAAACTCCCAGGAAGGCTGTTTTGTGAGAACTATGGGTATACTGAAAATCTCATCTACAATAGATAAAAGTCCACAATCAGGGTTAGTGTGAGGATATTCATTCAGTAAGTGTTTATTGACTAACTATTGGATATCAGGTGATGGGTTAGTTATTAGGAATACATATACCCACATACATGCACACATCCACACACACAGATATATGAAAGTTATTATTTTTAGTAGCAAGTTTAAGAATATCCCATAGGGTGTGGCTCATTTTTGTTAGACTTTGACAAATCATCTCAAAGGCTAGGCTTCCCAGACATATGTGTTATCTGTGGCTCAAGACTATGAGTAGCAGTCATTGCTTTGACAGAAACAATGAGAGACAAAGAGCAGAAAGAGAAGGGAGTAGGTCTGCGACGTAAATGGTAATGGGGACCCAGAGAAGAAAGCCTTTACTGGACAACACTGTAGAGAGTTTTGTAGAGAACAGAAATATCCAATGAGAATTTATTTTTTGCTGAAGTTTCCTCTGTCTTGTAATATGTTCTCTGGTTGAAATCTGTGGACAACTGTGGGAGTGTGGGGGTGCAAGGTAGCTCCCTGCAGAGCAAAGCATGTGCAAAGGCCTGAGGGGACATCGGAAATTTGAACGATTGTGGCTTGTGTATTGAAAGTAGGGGGCAGTTATTATGTATGAGATGAGGACTGAGAGACCCAGAGGGCTTGGGAAGATTTTGGTCTTCACCATAAAAGACAAGAAAAGCCATGACATGATTTTCTGAACAGCAGTGACTGATTGCTACGTGTTTTTTTTTTGTTTGTTTTTTTTTTTTTGCAAATATTATAGAAACTGATGTTACTGTAAATAATTCATTTTAGGGTTGCTAGCACGCACATAAACAGGTCTATAAGGAATATTCCAGGTAAGTGGAGAAAGAAAAAGTGGTAGATTCAAAAGATATTTAGGAGCTAGAATCAACAGTATTTTGTGATTGTATATGCAGGATCAAGAGAATGGCTGCTAGGTTTCTGGCCTGGGCAATGGGATTGGTGGGGTCACATTAACTGAAACTGGGAGTGCTAAAGGAAGAACAGGTTTGTTGAGGAAGAGCAAGAATTCCATTTTCTATAAGCAGTTTCTGAGGTGCTTTTGGGATGACCATCAAGAGGGCAGAGGTAGGGAGACTGGAATTCAGAGAAACCTGTGAGGTGGATGTATAAAATTTAGGTTATTGGCATGCAGATAACAGAGTGGATCACTCAGGCCAGCTAGAGTTTAGGGTATATGAGAATGACCTGGAAAGCTTTCTACAGAAGCATCCAGAACCCACCTCTAACGTTTCTGGTGCAGTAGGTCATGGATAGAGTCCATGCTTTACATTTCTAATATTCTCACTCGAAGATAGTTCTGAGGCTGCTAATTCGAGGGCCACACAGAGAATAGCACTCACCTAAAGAATAAATGATAATGAAACAAACAAACAGAAATAAAAATGTGACCTGTGGGAACGAGCACAATAGAGTCAGTTAAGCTGCATTTGTTTGTATTCAGAAGCTCCCAGCTAAGAGCCATGAACATTTAGGCCAAAGAAGTAAACTAAGTAAACTAAGTAAAGACTCAATCTCTCTATTTGTTTTTTTTAAAAAAGAAGATAACAAAAGTATCACAAATTCATAGTGTGTTAATTTGAGGTCAAAAAGACAGCTAAAGGAAAACACTGAGCATGATGTTAAGTATATGCTCGGAGTTATTTGCAGGCCAGTCCTAAGTAATCCAGCATTTAAATATAGATTAGATGATACTGAGTTGGTGAAAGTCAAAGATCAAGAGGAAAATCAAGACCATGTGATAACATGGATGCCAAGGAAAGAAAGGTTTTCACAAAGGCGAGAGTTGTTATGAGTGTCAGATGCTTTTGAGAATTTCAAGGAAAAAAAAAAAAAAAAAACTATTGAATTTAGAGATAGCTGGTAATATAAAATAGGCCATTTCAGGAAAGTGATGTGAGGTGCAGAGATAGTGTCTATGAAGCACATAGAACAGAACCTAGCATAAGCCAAGGGCTCCAGTGACAGTTGCTGCTATAATCATTATCATAGTTTAAAGCAGTTTGTAATATGCAAGTGTTGGCATGCAGGTTGAAGGAAATAGATTTAGTTTAGGATAAGCTCTGCAATTCCCAAATAAATGCATTTCCACCGAACAAGCTATGTCCCATTCAGGTTTAAATAAGCTGAAACAGTTTTTAAAAGCAGCATTTCAAACTGCAACGTGGCAGATATGTCATGCAACTTTAACAAGGGCCCTTTTTACATTTGCTGCAAGAATTAATGGCTCTGGGATACATCAAGAACTGTCAGTTCTCACAGCAGCCCCACGAATCAATTGAACTTTTAAAATCCTTGCCCTATACTCCCCATTTCTCCCATGCCAGCAAAGTGAACAATTGTCTGATCTTTGGCAGCAGGGAGAAAGCTATCTTTGCCTCTTGCCAGCTGAGAAATGGTTTGTTTCCCTTTCAAACACCACTGCATTCTTCCTGCAATTTCCCTTTACCATTAAATATTTTATAACTCAGTCTCATGCCAGTGCTCCTTCCTGGGTGCCTGATATATGACAGATTCTCCAGGAAATTTTAATATATATGGCAGCAGGTTTCATTTACACGATTCCTACAGAAGAGGCTGCTGGAGTCAACAACCATAGTTAAATGGCTTCTGGCTTGTAAAGGCGGTTTGCTAATCCTAAAAGCTTTGAGATTTTATTGCCAGATTCTTACCTTTTCTTAGGGAATCGTCATATCATGAACTCTATGGGTGAGAAAAAACTGCTTGAGGAATCTGACATTTTCTTTGTTTAAAAACAAATCTTACACAGCCTTACATTTCAATTTTTTTTCCTTAAAAGGAGTGAATTGTGTACAGGGGGTCAAATGCTTTATAGACAAAGAAAAAAGAAAAAAACTACACTAGAACCAACATATTCATCATCTTCTTCATCTTCATTTTCATCATCTTCCACCTCATCATCATCCTCTTCATCTTCCTCATCCTCCTCCTCTTCCTTCTTTTTCTTGCTTCTTTCAGCCTTGTCAACTCCCTTTTTTTTTTTTTTTTTTTGCTGCATCAGGCTTTCCTTTAGCTCGACATGCAGCAATATCCTTTTCATATTTTTCCTTCAGCTTCGCAGTGTTCTTTTCATAAGACTGCTTGTCATCTGCTGCAGTGTCATTCCACATCTCTCCCAGTTTCTTTGCAACATCACCAATGGACAGGCGAGGATGTTCTACTTATTTTTTGAGCGATACTCAGAGCAGAACAGGAAAAAGGCCTAAGGAGGCCTCTTGGGTGCATTGGGATCCTTGAACTTCTTTTTTTATCTCCCTTTTAGGAGGGATATATGTTTTCATTTCTCTTTGTTAACGGGCCCTGTCCACCTTTCCTGTATCTTCATATTTTCCTTTCTCTGTAGCAGACATGGTTTTGTGTTTCTCTGAGCACTTCTTAGAAAACTCTGAGAGGTTGATTGAAGCAGCTGGGTGCTGCTTCTTATGCTCCCCCTGACAAGTTTGCACAAAAAATGTGCAGATGATATTTTGCCTCTCGGCGTCTTAGGATCTCCTTTGCCTATGTTTAGTTATTTTCCTGCCCTAAGAATTGAGGCCACCGCACGTCAGCAGATGTAAGAGAGAAACTCCGGGAGCTCTGGGTTGGGTTCCTGTCCTCTCACAGGTGGCCCGCCCAAAACTCACTACGAAGTATTGGCACATCCACCCGCTCAACTCGAGAAGACCAAGAGGAAATCTGACATGTTTAATCCAGGAGTGTGAAGAATTTGTTTAGCGTCTAACCTGAGTCTCAATGTTTTCCTTTCTTTTAAAATTAGGTGATTTTGCTCTTCTCATCTAGTATTCCTTTTCTTGTGCCAATTTAATCACACATAATCAAGTCTAGCTCCAATGCCAACACTTTAAGAAACCCTGCGAGATAACTATAGCCTGAATTAAGCTCTCCCTTTCTTTGACTATCTCATGCAATTATTATCTGTAATAGCCAATTTAGGTCGCTTGTTCCTGCAACAAAATTTGTGCTCCCACGGTGTGCTGCATTGTGCCAGCAACATAGAAACCTCCATAAGTAATACTCAGTACTTAAGGGGAAACCCAGTCATCGTTTTAATTCATAATAAATTAACTTTCATTGCAAAATCTGCAGGGATTTCTATCTTCTAGCCCAACATTTTCTTCCCATTTTGCCTTTAATGAATGAACCACCACCACCTCTCACTGTGCATTTAATTACTGTACTGATTACTTACTATGTATGCTACATGATGTGGAAAGAATAGAAAACCTAAAAGCAAAGCACTCTCCCTGACCTCCCTGGGGATAGAGACCGAAACCTATAAAAAATAAGAAAACACATGAAATTACCTATAATAAGTGCCAGATAAGTGATCCAGAGAATTGCACAGCTCCTGTGGCCCCTAGTGATAGGGTACTAGTCCTCATGCCATGAGCAGTACTTCCTTGAGCTGATCCCTAGACCTTGGTCATGGTGCTTGGAAAACCCTTTCTTATCAGCATCTCTGCTCATCTTAACCCTAATATTCCTTTATTCTTCCTGTCCCTCATTTTTGGAAAATCCTTTCCAATCATTTTGCTTTGTTTTCTACTTCTTTGTCCTCCATGCTGCTGAGCTGATTTTTCTCTCCTTTTGTGAAATTCTGTGCGCTTTCCTGAGATGGTTGTGGAGCTCTTCTATGTCCAAACTTAATTCACTTCCAGATATTTCTAAAATAGAGTTTTCATTCACTATAACATTTGTTTTTTTACCATTTTGAGACAGGGCTTCACTCGGTAGTGTAGGCTGGAGTGTAGTGGCACAGTTACAGCTCACTGCAACCTTGAAATCCTGGGCTCCAGTGATCCTCTTACCTTAGCCTTCTGAGTAGCTGGGGTCACAGGCATGCACCACCACACCTAACTAATTTATTATTATTTGTAGAGATGGGGTCTCCCCGTGTTGTCCAGGCTGGTCACAGACTCCTGGGTTTAAGTAATCCTCCCACCTTGCCGCTGTAGTTCTGAGATTACAGGTGTGAGCCAGAGTGCCTGGCCTCTGTTTTTAACACAAACAGAAAAAAATGCTATATAAAAAGTCTCCTTTCTTTCTTTCTTTCTTTTTTTTTTTTTTTTTTTTTTTTTTGGGAGGGGGTTTTTCTCTTGTTGCCCAGGTTAGAGTACAATGGCGCGATCTTGGCTCCCTGCAACCTCTGCCTCCTAGGTTCAAGTGATTTTCCTGCCTCAGCCTCTCAAGTAGCTCTAATTACAGGCACCTGCCACCACACCCGGCTATTTTTTTGTATTTTTAGTAGAGATGGGATTTCACCATGTTGGCCAGGCTGATCTTCAACTCCTGACCTCAGGTGATACATCCACCTTGGCCTCCCAAAGTGCTGGGATTACAGGTGTGAGCCACTGCACCTAGCCAAAAGTTCTCCCTTCTATAAATACCTATTCTGGGCCTCTCTGTGTCAAGCCATCTATAAGCCCATGGATTAAAAATATGAAGACCTTCTCTGCTCCATGGAAGCTCATGGTCCAGTCAGATGGGAGCTTCACAAGCTGATGAATGTGAAGAGAGTGATGTCTGATAGCAGGACCCACTCTGGAATAAGGGAACATAAAAAAAGCCTTGAAAGAAAAATTGGAATTCCTTGGAACATTAGGCCCCACCTGTTTACTTACAGGAACCTTCATCCATATAATTCTTTTGAAGGCAATAGCTCTCTAACAAATTATTTACCAAATTACATTCCTAGAAGCAGAAGTTTGATTAAGTACATGTCAAAATAGTACCATATACTATACCCAGCTTAGTGTATTGGACTGTCTTAAAAGTGGCATAGCTTTAAAAATATAAACAAGCTTCCAAAAGTGTTTAATTTGCTCACAGATGAGAGTTTTGTTTGTTTGTTTGTTTGTTTTGAGACGGAGTTTCACTCTTGTTACCCAGGCTGGAGTGCAATGGCATGATCTCGGCTCACCACAACCTCTGCCTCCTGGGTTCAGGCAATTCTCCTGCCTCAACCTCCTCAGTAGCTGGGATTGCAGGCACACGCCACCATGCCCAGCTATTTTTTTTTTTGTATTTTTAGTAGAGACGGGGTTTCACCACACTGACCAGGATGGTCTCGATCTCCTGACCTCGTGATCCAACCGCCTCGGCCTCCCAAAGTGCTGGGATTACAGGCTTGAGCCACCGCGCCTGGCCCAGATGAGAGTTTTTTATCTGATTACTAAAATACACCAAGGTTGTTTAGGGCCATACCTTTTTTAGTTCTCCATGTTCTCATTCTCACAAATGTTCCATGTTTCTTCTTCAGAATAAAACACTCAGCTGGATACATTGGAGCATACTCTGCCACCTTAGGGCACAGCAAGAAAATAAGCAATTGCACCTTATATTTTACTTTTGGTTTATTTTTGTTTATGTCCCATTTTATGTGTTTTGTAGTATATCTTAAATGTTAAAAATTAAATGTGTGTGTGAATACATACATGAACTTTATTCAGATATGCAAATGTAGGTGTATATCATCCAAAATTATTAGTATCTCTTTATTAGGCTTTGTTTGATTGTAAGTAATAGAAAACCTGAGTAAGAGTGACTTAGACACAGTATGCTTATTATTTATTTAACAAAAATCTAGGTAGGTGGTCTTAGAGTTAGCATAGCAACCTAGTGATTTTATTAAAGGTCCAGAATTTTTCTGTATTTCCATACACATCTTTTGCATGATGACTTTCAAGAGTAAAATTTTACTTCATGATGAATTGCACTTACCTTACCCAATGCCTCTGTGATTTTCAGTGAGTAATACTATATAGATAATATATAGTAAAATCCATAGGTAAAATTCTAAGGTTTCAAATGTGTTGATAATTTCAGTTATTTCCTTAAAGAATTATACCTAATATTTTATTATTATATATTATATTGTTATTAAAAAGTTATACTAATAAGGTTTTTTGAAGTCAGTAAAACCATTGTGAATTAATTTGGGCATTCTTTAAGCTATGAAAATGGAAAACCTCAGTGTATGTTAAGCCTGATATTTCAGCTTTCCCACCCCAGACTTTTGCAGAGCCATTTACTAGGGTCTCTGATCCTCTGTAATGTGTTGATAGATGATAACACGATGGAGAAATCGGTTGGTAGAATGGGGCGGTAACCACTAGAGACAGCCGTTGTCAGATGGAAATTAATTGATTGTAATTGCTTTGCCATTGTGTTGCACTTGAAGTCTGTAGCTTGTTAAAACCACTGATTTTAAAATAAGGATCTCACTTTTTATGCTGTAGATTATGTTAATGAAAAACTGTTCTTAGGAGCATGATCAGTGAATATCAATAAATGGATAATAGAAATTAAAGGAGAAGTTAACTAACTGATCTTGAGTTAATATACTTCAGCAGCCAGAGTAGCAGTCAACTGTGCACCATTTCATATTGAATTTCTTGCTTAGAGCTCTTGAATTTTAAATATTTCCCATAGAGAGATTGATTCTGTATGACTGTTTGTCACATACTGTCTTGAATAACAGATCTTTACTATAGAGAATCTCCTGCAAGATGGAAAATATGTCTGTTTTACAGAGGCTTTATTTTGTGCCAAAGTATTAACAAGCAGATATTTTGAAATGGAAAACATAAGTTCTCATTGCAACACCAAGAAAAAGGACACCAATAGTGGTTATTTCAATGCCCATGGAATATGAGTAATATATGTGTGAGGGTCTGTGTGAGTCTGAAGGCGTTGCTTTTGCAATCTTTATCAATACTATAAAAAGTATACTAAATACTATAAAAAGTATACTAAAATGATAACATAAATGTTAAATTATATTTCACTTTTTGCTGTACAAAATGCAGTAAGTTTTGTAAAATTGTAAGGAGATTTTAATTATATCTTTCATTTATAGCATTTAATTGCTGATGTTAGAGAGATCAGATATTTTGAAGATATTTTTATGAGCACCAATTCTCATTAAGCCTCCTTGCCTGCCCTCAAGGACCTTACAGAGGAACGGAACAGATAAAACAAAGAAAGGATTACTTGCAGGGTTGAATGCAGTGATGACAGTGGTAAGAGGCACTGGGAGGCGCAAAATGAGATCATCTAAGTTCTGAGGGTTTCTGTGTGTCTTTAACTTAGAATGAAGGCCTGGGAAGAAGGGGCAATGTGCCAGTTCTTGGTATTTTGGGGAAATAGAACAATAGTTGAAAATTAAGTTGCATAAAGTTTTAGATTGCAAGAAGAGACCAGACAGATAAACATATAGATGGTCCATGCCCTGGTTTGCTCTACTATGGATTTTGAAGTTATTGCCCCAGGAGAGCCCCATGAGGATTTTTATATGTGGGAGAGACAGGGGTGAGTTTCCTTTTAAAATTTTCACTTTCCATCAGTTGTGACGATAAGCGGGGAAGAAGCACATTGTGACCTTAATTTACTGTCTTAGCCCATTTTCTATTGCTTTAACTGAATACCTGAAGCTGGGTGATTGATAAAGAAAATACATTTATTTCTTGCAGTTTTGGAGGCTGGGAAGTCCAAGGTCAAGGGGCTGCATCTGCTGAGGGCATTCTTGCTGGTGAGAGCTCTCTGCAAGCCCTTAGGCAGTGCAGGGCATCACATGGATGGGGGCAAGAGCATGCCAACTCAATCCTTCTTTCTCACATAGCCAACAGTTCCATCATGGGGGCCTCACCCTGATGACCTCATCTAATCCTAATTACGTCCCAAAGGCCCCACCTTTAAACATATGAATTTGAGGATTAAATTTCCAACACATGAAAGGGAATTTGGGAGACACATTCAAACAATAGAGGTTAATAAGCTGGTATAATGTGCCGTGCTGTTGAATATTATTATTAATCTAAATCTATGTAAAGGAAATTAAAAGCGTAAGCACTGAATAATTTATTCTTTGATTTTTGAAGTATATTTTTTCTTGAATGTTGTGGTAGAATTGGTACTAATAGTTTAGTTGCTTAAAACTCTAACTAGAATAATGTCTACATGTGGTAATAGAGTCTGTATCTTGTAGATAGCACATATTTATGGTTAATCTTGTATTTGGGATGCAGATATTGATATATAACTTAATTTGAGAATGTAAGTAATTATGATTTTAAAAATGCATGTTTAAGGTAATGCTAAAAAATGACAATAATTGGTCCTGTTAAATATTTACTAAAACATTCTTCATATTTGAGAATCTGTTTCAGAATTTAGAACATTTGCATTTTAATTACATAATAAAAGGAGAAAGGAAAGAATAATTGGCTTAGCTATTAGCCAATTATAGCTGTAACTGAAAAAAAATCCCCAAAACTGACATTGGATTCCACAGAACAGTTACAATATACGTTGATCAGATGTTTAATTATATTTGGCAGCAATAAAGGGAAGGGAATGTTGTTTCAGTCCTTGGTACAACATGTTTGTTAAAACTGAAATTAATGGGAGTGGATTTGGGGTGTTTAACTCAGGCTCATTCAGCTTTTAGTGTTTACATGTCCTCAAATGGGGCTTCTCCAGAGTGACTCCAATAGTTAAAATGTAGTGGAGAAATAAGACAATTGAATACAGTGGTTACAGCCAGCTGCATTTGGTCAGTACCATGGAGGTTTGGGGCTGTCTGTCTAGAGTCGCAGAGGTCAGACCCCATGAGAAGGTCTCCATACAGAGATCCAGGGCTAGTGACAGTAGTTGGTGGTGTCAGAATGTCCTGCTGACAGCATTTCCCTCTGTGACTTCCCTGACAGATACCACGACGTATTCCACAGAGCGATCTGAGCACTTCAAACCCTGCCGAGACAAGGACCTTGCATACTGTCTCAATGATGGCGAGTGCTTTGTGATCGAAACCCTGACCGGATCGCATAAACACTGTCGGTAAGCCACTGCGGCCACTGGTGGAAAGGGCAGGCCCTCTGCAAGGCCTGGGGGTGGAGGGTGTTAGCAGCGTCTGGAATGTGCTGTCTTGGATACACACAGTCCCATCATTTGAATATCGGAATTAGGAGTCTTTTTTTTTTGAGACGGAGTTTCGCTCTTGTTACCCAGGTTGGAGTGCAATGGCGCGATCTCGGCTCACCGCAACCTCCGCCTCCTGGGTTCAGGCAATTCTCCTGCCTCAACCTCCTGAGTAGCTGGGATTACAGGCACGCGCCACCATGCCCAGCTAATGTTTTGTATTTTTAGTAGAGACGGGGTTTCACCATGTTGACCAGGATGGTCTCCATCTCTTGACCTCGTGATCCACCCGCCTCGGCCTCCCAAAGTGCTGGGATTACAGGCGTGAGCCACCGCGCCCGGCCATCGGAATTGGGAGTCTTAATATGGGAAGGGCAAGGCTCCTGTCTTCAGCATTTGAAGAAGACAAAACGGAAGCAAAGTAGTTATGGTTTAAGTTTTACCTGACCAAGCAAAGAAAGATTTACTTTTAGATCTGCCAAATTAATGGAAATAATTATTTACACACTTTAGAAGCATATATTTATGATGTGGAACATAGGCATATATCCTAGTACTCAGAAATAAACTGTTCTTGATAACCTACAGACTATAGCAGTAGAAGCAAACTGCTCATCTAAGATCTGGAATCTCAGCATTTATTGTGAACTAACCCCAGAGACTTTGTGTCCAGAGAAAACTGCATTTTATTTTGTTTCTACCCTCCTTTATTAATTTTGGTACTTTTTCTTAACACCTCTGATGAAACACTCTCCAGCAAGATGTTGTAAATGAAATCGTAGTCCTGTTATAGCCTAGGTAGAGAACTACTTGGGGAAAACTCCCAGTAGAGATCGGGAAGGTGTTTAATTGGTTTTTAGAGACATAAGGTTATATAACAGCTACAAATAAAAACAAGAGGGGATAAAGAGTGCACTTGTAGACACTGTAGCTTTAAGGCTCAGTAGAAGATTCAAATTAACATCTGAAAAATATTTCTTACCATGCTTTCATTTCCAGAAGTACCCTGGTAATTTGTTTTTGTCACTGTATATGCATCAGTGATCATATATCCACACCCCTTTCCTTCTCTTTATTTACTCTTCTCATATGACACAGTTATTAAATTAATTATTCGGAATCGTGAAGCATGGAAAATTATGACTTTTTCTTATTACTATTCTAAAACTCTATTCTCATGTTGTTTCACTAAGATAATGTAGAGAAGGATATCGTATAGTTACGAACTTAGAACATGCCATGGCAGTAGCAGCTGCCTGGTTCCAAGAGCCAGCTTTAGTCCACAGGGAAGATGTATTGCCACACTGGGCAATGGCACAGGTTTGGAAGAACAGATACATGGTATAGTAGGAGGGCTCTGTAAAAGTTACCGTATGTCCTGTGCCAGGACAAATAGAACTGTGACCTTTCCTCACCCCAACATGTGGTGTTCATAGGATTTTGGCAGTGCCATTTCATTTGCCCTAGTTGCAAAATGTACAACGTGTTCCTATGCTCTGCAAACCTAGGTTGGGAAAGAAGGGGAGTGGGGATTATTTCCCTCCACATTCCTCCTGTCTCATATTTATTGTGACTGGGCACGTATGGATAGGAAGCACACAAGTGACATTAAGATGTTAAGGGGAAATCCAGGAATGAGCTACCATACCTTCAAAGCATGTTGTGTATGCAAGCTGTTTTAGATCCTCAACCATGTTGCAGTTACCTTGGCTAATCTAATGGGATTATCATGTGGAAGTGAGCAATGCAATCAATTATGTTTGAATTCCTAATCAATTGAAGAAGGGGTGTTATCAGCAGCATTAGCTAAAGCAGTGGCTTTCTTTGATGGCGTTTTACCTGGAGGAGGGATCAGATCAGGTCTCACCACAGTATGCAGGCTGAGATGATTCATCTTTTCCAAAACCGTGACTATCAAGAGAACAAAGTAATTGTTCTTTTTCAGCATATGGTCATGCTGTATTCTTCATTACTTCATGAGTGTATTAATTTGCTAGCACTGCTGTGCTACAGACTGGGTGGCTTCACTATGGAAATTTATTTTCTCACAGTCCTGAAGGTCAGAAGTTCAAGATCAAGGTGTCAGAAGAGTTTATTCCTTTTGAGGCCTATCTCCTTGGCTTGTAGATGGTCAAGGAAATGTGTGTTCTCATCATGTTTCCTCTGTAAGTGTATGTATCTTAAATTTTCTCTAAGGACATCAGCCATATTAGATTAGAGCATAGCCTAATGACCTTATTTTAACTTCATTAATTCTGTAAAGACCTTTCTCCTAATATGGTCACATTCTGAGGAACTACTTCATGTAGGGATTTTAAATTTTGTAGATAAATTCAGTGTATAACAATGAGTCTTACGTCCATAAAAGAAAAATGATCTGCTTTTGTGCATAAGCATGTACATGTCTAATTTTTGTAACACACATAAGCAGATATTTTTCTACAGTTCAACTGAAATGATGTGCTTATATATAATTTTGGCCTTCTGTCTTCATATTTCTTGCATATTTCAGTACAGACAACCGGTTATTTAACACAGATGTACCACATAGCTAATAATGACAAAAGACTAGCCTAAGACAAAATTGGAACTCAAGTAGGTTAATAGAAGCCTATAAATCTCCTACTAGTGTGTATGAATAAATCACACATCACATGTGCCTGCTATTCATCTCTCAAGCTTTGCTGTGAATAAAAAGGCTTATGTTCCTGCATCAGCCACTTCTAAAAATTCCAATGTAGTTATTAATAATGTGCCATTTTGTACAGCACTCTATTTAAATAGTATGTTTCAGCCATTCTTCTCCTATTCAACAGATGTTTACTGAGCACCTCCTATCACTAAGATACTGTTGATTAAATACATACAGAAATGAATTTAAAAATTAAATGGTACAGTGCTTTGTAATGTGTGTGGAGTAAGTAAAATAATTAATCATTTGGAAACTTAAAAAAGCAAAATACTTCAGAGTGACTGACATGCTACCAGGGGTATCTTTATGACACTGTAGTTACTGGAGTCTGTTTCAAGTTAAATAAGATGCCATTTAATAGATCTGAGCAGCAGTATAAAGGCTTGTGCATGACCCTAGCTTCTTCAATAGTTTATTTTTATATGTCTCAAAAGATTAGACATCTAAAGCTGAAAGAAATTAAAATTATATTTCCTAGATTTTTTTTAAAAAAACATTGCAATCCTATAATAGACTACATCAAATATTTTTTCTATGTTGCGAAAATAGAACATGCTCTGACACATTTCTTTTTTCTTCACAAGGAAGAATAGGAACAAAACTACCAAACTATTTGTGATAGAAATCCTGAAAGTACATGCTCAAAAAAAAAGACAATAGTAATCTAAGAAAAGGGAGGAGTTGAAAGTGGGCAGACTCATTTGTTTGTAATTTTCTTATTCTAGTTCTTCAAGAAACATTTGTGGTATCAATACTTAGAAACTTTAAAACAATTTAATAAAAAATATTGCAGGAATACCAAAGTCCTAAAAATAATTGACAGAAGGATTTTTAAAGAACAAGAAATAAATAGAGAAATTTGATTTTCCTAAATTCAAAATATTATTTATTTATATGTGTGTGTGTGTGTGTGTGTGTGTGTGTGTGTGTGTGTGTGCGCTCATGTGTGTATTTTTATAAAAACTTTTCTGAGAGGGAGTCTTGCTCTGTCACTCAGGTTGGAGTACAGTGGTGTGATCTTGGCTCACTGTGGCCTCAATCTCCTGGACTCAGGCCATCCTCTCTACCCAGCCTCCTGAGTAGTTGAGACTACAGACGCTCACCACCGTGTCCAGATAATTTTTGTATTTTTCTGTGTAGAGACGGGTCTCACTAGGTTGCCCAGGTTGGTCTCCAACTCCTGGCCTCAAGCAATCCTCCTGCCTCGGCTTCCTAAAATGTTGGGCTTATCATGCCCAGCCTCAAAATATAATGCCACAGACCATCCCCAGGCTAATTAGTGAAAACAGAGTCTGATATATTGTGGGACTTAGTATAGGACAAGGATTGATTCATAAACCATAGGAAAATGAGGGACTGATTGTTCAATCAATGATTGACTATCAGGTAAATAGAATCAGAAGTGTATGTTGACCCCTCTTTCTACACCAAAAGTGTACTAATGATTTCAAAAGTTAATGTAATAAACAAATAAAGCCTAAGAAAAATAATCGATAAAATTACATATTTATTTATGTCAGCAATTGTAAGGACCTTGTGAGCAAATAAAAGCAATGGAAGGCAAAAATTAACAACTTTGACACAGCATTACTTTTTATCTGAATATCATAAATCAGAAACAAAATTAAAAGACAAACTATGAGGAAACTGAATAACAAATACGGAAAAGAATTAAAATCCTGAAGAAGTCTTTAAATCAAAGGGTAACATTAAAATAAAATCTCAATAGGGAAATGGACAAAGGGGTGTAACATAATCTTCCTAAAAAGAAATACAGATAAACAATAAACAAATATTAGCCTCACAAATAAATGCAAATTAGGTATTTTTTTATCCCATCCTTCATTTAAAGATTTTTAAAAGTGAATACTGTACCCCGTTTGGTGAGGGAGCTGTGAAAACACGTGTCCTCAAATACTACTTGAGTGAGTGTACTTTGTTAAAGATTTTTTTGTAGGAAATATTTTAGTATGTTTTAAAAACCTTATGGGGTTTCTAAGAATCCAGCCTATAGACATGTTTGTGAATATTTATTTGTTGGGATGCTCACCAACGTTTTATCTGTAATAGCAACAATTTTTAACAAGTCTGAAATTGTGAATTTAAATGTCTATATAAATTAGACTATATTTGTACATTAGATAAATTTTCAGAGTGTTTTGAGAATATTAAATGGTCATTATGTCATGTTATGTATAAAAATTTAATATGAAATTGCAAATTTGAATATATAGTAGAATCCTAATTCAGAAAAAAAAACAAAAAACAAAAACCTAAACTAAAAACTCTGAGAGTTTATAACTATTTTCTTCTTTCAAATTAGTGAATTTTCTAAGGTCTCTATATTACATGTATATTTCATTTGTGTAATACCTGGTTAAGACAGTTGACTCTTGCCTGTAGTCTTTCCATTAAGAAATATAGATAGTGATCCTGTGTCTGTGAAATCAAGGTCATTATAATTTACTATGAAGCTGAGAAGAGAACTTTCAATTAAGTGCTCCCAGATTAAACACTATTAAGTCTATTGGAATGTGTCTGCTCCTTCTTTTATTAATAATTCAGTGTTACTTTTTATAGTAATTCTTTATCATGTTGAAGTCATGTTTTGAAAACATTAAAAACACTGGATTTAATAAAAGGGCAATACACTCTACAGAAATGAAGTGGGATAAGGAGGAAAACAAGGCACCAGAAACACTTTGAATCGAAATAATCTGAATAAAAGCAGAGTATTCTATGATCTTTTCATTTTCATGCCATTTCTAGAAATTTTAAAAATTTTGGAAATGGTGCTATGTATAATATATTGCGCTATAGGGAAAAGAGGCAGCCATTGTAATTGCAAAGATTGCTACACATTTGAATGGACCAAATGTCTTTTAAGGCCATATTCAAGTTAAAGGGATGTGTCTCTTCTGAATTGAAGCTCATTAAATTTTTCAGCAGCCTTCCTGCAAAAATGGATTTTCAAAACTTTGGAAAGGATAGCATTTGGGCTGAATTTGACTTGTAGTGACCATTTTGGAAATCAAGCAATTCATTTGAAGATACTTGAAGCACTTGAAATATGGAATTGCTAGAAAAAGAATAAGGCAGTTCAATAGCAACCATTGCCCGGGTTTATACGTTGGTAACAGAACTGATGGCCTGTGTAACAATCTGACTAATATCCTGATAGAGTTGGGGAGTGGGGGCAGCCATTGGCAAGGGGGAAGGGAACCCTAAAAATAGTTTTTTCTTTCTATTATGACTGGCTCTCTCTGTGGAGATTTTGAAATAAAAGCTTCCATTTTAACAGACTTGATTGGTCACTGTGTAACGACATTTCTACGATGTAATATATAAAATTAAATGACCATCCCAGTTAGTGCTTTGCTTCGTCACTTTGGAGGTCCATTAGCTCTTCCATTCAGTGAGGGTCCTCTTTATCAAATGGTTCTCCAGTAAGTGCTCTGAGAGCAGCAGATAATGATTCCCTGTGGTTGAAGCAAGTCAGAATGAAAATGGAGTTTTGGCATACATCCTTGAACTCCATTGACAGGAGGGAATGAAGGCTAAAATATCTATAAATCCAGGCCAAGGAGCAGAGTCCCTGCAGAACGGTGTTAATAACAAGGTGAAGAACCTTAGAAGAATTTTTAAGTTCATCAAAGAAATGTTCATGAGAATGTTTGCTATAGCCCAAACATAATTTTAGTAATTTGCAATAGCCATGTTGATAACAGGTGATCTACCAATTGAGTTTGACAAGAGGAAATGAGCAAAGTTGTAATGATTCTTTTCTGTGGACATAGTTTGTCATGACTGTCTTATAAATTTACCAAGTAAGCAAACAACAGCACAATGAACATAATTTTGTAATTCCATGATGCTTAAGTAGTGGTTTACCTCTTCTAGCTTGACCTCTTTGTATTACAGCCCAGCTGGTATACTTAAAGGCTTATTTAAGTATCATGCAAAAGACCAGGAAAGCACATCCAATCAACACATCATTTAGTTATTAGCCAAAGATTACCTTATTTTCTTCTGTGATTGGGATTTAGTTATTAGCCAAAGATTACCTTATGTTTTCTTCTGTGAAAAGAATTAGGAGGAAATGGTGTTTTCTAAGGAGGTCATTATGATTTGTGTTTTCTTCTGTATCCAAGAATTGACACAAATTTGTTTATTTAAAATACCTTCCTTGTGTGAGTTGGGGTAAGATATACAGGAGGCAAATGTGAGTGTTGAAAGCTGAGAGACCTGAGGTCAAAATTCTACTCAGCTTTGTATTGGTTCTGTGGTTTTTTTGCAAGTCATTTAATCAGAACCTACAATACTTAATTTTGTTTCAGATAGCGTAATACTTGCCCTGAAAGGTTGATGCAGGAATTGAAAGCAATATATAGAAAACGATGAATGCATAATACATACTATGTATATATATGTTAGCTCTTTCTTCTTTCTCCTTTATGCTCATATTGAAGCCAAGGAAAAGCATGTTGCAAAAATCTTGTGAGAGAAATTGTACAGGTATCATCTGCCTTATTTAATTAATAGGAGACTTTGGTTTAAAAGTGGGAAGTGGCATGCCAGAGAATTCCTGTGTACTGTGTAATCTCAGGATTCAGAACCCCTGTTGCTAGTTTTGATATTTTGACAAATTAGTAATTTTCTATTATTTGTTACATTCTGCAGGCATTTCTTGTTTTTCCCAGTTTTTTTTTTCCTTAATGACTCTTCATAGATTTAAAGGAAATATTGTTTTTCTTTTCCTACTTAATCAATGTAACAGGCCATAATTGTGTTATTAACATGCCATTGATATTGATTTCACAGTTCTGTGAAATAGTACAATAGCCTGTTGACTTTTTTGCAGAAAAGAAAAATACACTTCCATGTGAAAATGTACACACTGAGAATTTTAGATTTTACTTGTGGAAAATATATGATTAAAAACAATAAAGTGGTTTAGTTTTTTCTTAATTCTTTCCCAAAATAGTTTTCTGAAAGTTTGGCTATCTGTATACTTCAGTGATTAAAATATGTAGGTACTAAAATCAATTCTTAATGGCCTAAGATAAAAACAATCTCATTTATGAAAGCCTGCAGAAAATAATAAAAGCAGAATATTTTTAAATGTGGGGCATGTTAGCAGTGAATATGGAACCCAAGGTAATCAAGGCATGTTCAACTCTACCTAGATAGTGTCAGATCTCTGGCAGTTGCTACATTGCTTTGGATATGTAGCTTTTAGCTGCTCTCCTTTGTAAGGCTTAATACTTGTTTATGTATAAGTATTCAATCTCATACACACACACAGACATGCACACACTCTTTTTGTTTGCTCCCATGATGATTTATTTACCAACTGTAAAATGGGGATGATGATAACTGTCCTTCCTGGCAGTCATTGAATCATAATATATATGAATGTCAATTGGAAGTTGTAAAATGTCATATAAATGCAAGGTATTGAAACTGTGCAAAGCCTAAAATTACCTAATTGATTTTGGTCTGTCCCTTATCCCTTATAATGAGAATGCTAGCAACTAAAGCACCTTGAAAATTACTGGAGTGTTTTTATAGCCAATAGACTCCAGAATTTATATAGAACTTTATCAAACTTTCTTTGTACTAGTCTGATTATTTAAAGAAGATCTCACTATATAATGATGTCTTTAAAATATTTAATTTAAAAAGAATAAATAAAAATATTTTTATTTCCTTTCAGATTCTTTAAAAAGTGCTGTCTTTTTGTCTTCTGCTTTTCCTAATAATTCTTATTTGGTCTGGCTGGTTGGACTCAATGCTCCACTGCTACTAGTAGACAAATTATACATATTCTTAACCGAACATGGTGGTTCATGCCTGTAATCACAGAACTTTGGGAGGCTGAGGTGGGCAGATCACCTGACGTGAGGAGTTGAAGACCAGCCTGGCCAACATGGTGAAACCCTGTCTTTACTAAAAACACAAAAAAATTAGCCATGCATGGTGGTGCCTGCCTGTAATCCCAGCTACTTGCAAGGCTGATGCATGAGAATCACTTGAACCCAGAAGGTGAAGATCGCAAAGTTGCAGTGAACCGAGATAGTGCCACTGCACTCCAGCCTGGGTGACAGAGTGAGACTCCAGCTAAAAAAAATAAATAAATAAAATTATGGATATTCTCTGTGATTCAGTTTTCTTATCTGTTAAGTGGGAAAAATAATATGACTTCCCAGGATTCTTTGAGGCTCGAGATAGGTAAAGTAGAGGTGCCTGGTATTGAGTAAACACAGTGAATTTAGTTAGGTAAATGGAGTATAATATAGTAAGTTAGAGGTTTTGTTATTTTATCTGCACAACTTTGTTGACAAATCAAAGTACTGGTATCACAGCTCCTTAATAGGTACTCAGAGTCTTCCAGCACAGTGAGCCTCGTGCACAGAGTGCAATTTAGATTCACTAATGGGAGTAAAAGAAAACAGGCACAGATACATTATTTAATACACAATAATACCGGATCTTGTGCGAGAATACATTTTAGAATCAAGGATCATTGTAGTTATTCAAGTTGTAAACTTAAATGACATGCAGAAATAGGAGGCCACCTTTTGTTAGGGGAATGCTTCCTTTTGACAGTTTCTGAAGAAAAAACATAGGTAAAACACCCTTTCCCCCTACTGTTTAGGGCATTCCTGCTGTCGACCCTTTAGATGCACTTCCGGCAGCTATCCTTGGAGCTGCCTCACTGGGCACCTGCTTCCTGCCTGAGAGATTCCCCATCTTGTGCAGGATGGAGCAGTCTGGAAGCTCCCCCCATGCAGACAGAGCAGAGAGCGAATGATGTAATATTTTGTATTCCGGATAAAATGATGCTTTTTAAGTGGATTATTTCACCAAATTTATTTTAAAAATTAAGAACATATCCATAAATATTATTTTAGCCAGAGATGATCTATCACTACAAATGTGAACATTAACTGGTACCACAGACACTGCTGTGCAAGCTTCTTGGGCAAATATTTCAGTAAAACCTTCTCAAAACAGGGTAATGATGGCTCAGCTGTTCTGTAGACTCTACAGAGGCAGTGAGGGAATTTGCTGTGATCTTCTGTTGTCTGCCCATCTCTGGGGATTTTGAGAGGATTCTTGCTCCAGCCTAAATTTCACAGCTTCAGGCAACGGGTTCCTGAACATGCTATTTCTTTCCAATTCACTTTGGTCTGAGCATCATTTAGGGCCAAATCACAATTTTTATGCATAAACCAAAATGCCAGTGTTTGTACCAGACTAGACAGGCTGACACCAGATTCTACATGCTTAGCCTCCAAACTAAACTCTCTTCTTTATTGTCCCAGTGGTTTAGGAATTCAAAATGCATGAAAATAAGATGTTTAAACTCTGGCTTTATATACACTATTTACTTTTAGAGATAGGGCCTTGCTCTGTTGCTCAGGATGGAGTGCTGTGGTACAATCATGACTCACTGCAGCCTCAGCCTCCAGGGCTCAAGTCATCCTCCCTCCTCAGCCTCCCAAGTCTCTGGGACTACAGGTGCACACCCTCATGCCTGGCTAATTTTTAAAAAGTCTTTGTACTGGTGGGGTCTCAGTATGTTGCCCAGGCTGGTCACAAACTCCTGGCCTCAAGTGATCCTCCTGCCTTGGCTTCCCAAAGTGCTGGGATTATAGGTATGAACCACTGTGCCTGGTTTAGCTCCCAAAAGTTTTCAGGCACAATGGGAAGTTTTAATAACTTTCTCGGTAAAATAAGCATAATCCAAGGATGTTCCATGATGAATATGACATATAGTTACCCTACTTATAATTTGATGACACTCAAATTTATAGAAAAGCAAGACTATCATATACTATGTGGGTTTTTCTTAATGTAACTTTCATGAGAACGTACAACCTCTGTATTGTTAACCACGCTTCCCAGAAACCAGCTGAGAGTTTTCTGAGTCACTAAGTACTAGCAAGCTTTGGATGATAATGAAACGGGAGAGTTCCCTGATATATGTGTGATAGGGGTGTGGCTCGCCTGTTTGGTCTCCCCACAGCTGAAACCACTGAAGGAAGTGGGAGCATGTAGACAGACAGGCAGTGCAGAGGCTGGGGCAAGTGCTGTGGCTCCACAGTAGTGTCTAGAGGTGGATGCCTGCAACCCTCCATGTTACAAAGCTCTTTCAGTTTTGCTGTCTGCAGATGGCTTGAGTGTTAATCAGCTAGGTGGACCCTCTGCCTTGTCTCAAGGGCAGAGGGCCAGTGTGACATCCTTCTGTATTCCAGGCTCTTGCCCAGTGGCCCAAAAGAATTGGATCACACGCAGGCTCGAAGGATGAGTGTAGAGTTTTACTGAATGGTGGAGGTGGCTCACAGAGAGATGAATGGGGAGCTGGAAGTGGGGATGGAGTGGGAAAATGATCTTCCCCTGAACTGGGACTGCTCAGTGGCCAGACTCCTCCAACCATCCCCTGCTGAACTCCCCTTGGTGTCCAGACATCTCTCTTTGTCCTGTCATTCCACCATTGCTAGTCTGCTGGTCTGCTCTGGAGCTTGGGGTTCAGGGTTTATATGAGGGCAGGATAGGGGCATGGTGAGCTAAAAGGCAACTTTTTGGGTATGAAACAGAAATGCCTATTTTCGTTTGGGGCCATGGGTATCCAGGCATAAAGGGGGGGCCTTTACCAGGGAACCACCCTCTTCTACACACTATTTTTCCATTTCCTGTGTGTATCAATAAGGTAGAACAGAGTATCCTAGAACTCATTCCCTTCACTGTACCCCAACGCTGTGGGACTGGATGCTAGCATCCAACTACTATTTTATTTAGTTACCTATGTACCTGCATATTACTTGAGAAAAATAAAAAAAATGAAAAGAGGACCAAGCATTCCTTGTTTTATGGAAAAAAAGCCAAAGGCAGTGTTTCCAAAGTTTATCTTGGAATGGATATCTACAAATATGTTTATTTTTTTAAAGATCACAGCTATTCTGGTGGTTTTATGAATATTAGGAAAATATTTCTAGTAGAGGCAGCTTAAAACAAAATCTGCCTCACACATACACATGTTCACACACATGCATATACATACAGTCAGGTATCTGACATTATGCGAGACACTGAGATTTGGTGGCAAATGAGACCAAAAGTTCCTTCCTGTAAATAACTTGACGTAAGAGCACGGGGAAGTCAATAGAATCTAGTGTGAAAGGGACCACAATGGGCAGGCCCTGGCCATACTGGGCAGCGAAGCTCCTACTTGGAATAATGGGGACATGCATCCTAGGCGAGTAAACTGAGAAAAATATCTTCCTCAAGTATATAGAATCCCTCATACACGTTTTATCAAATAAGAAATTAAGGATAAAGTTAAAGGAATTTAAAAAATGAAAGTATTACACCTGGTTTGGGGAATATATTTTTAGAAATATACATGACATATGTGAGTGCTATAGAATGACAATTTTTGTTCTATTTTATGTACACCCAGAAATAAATGGGAATTTAATACATTCTTTTATCATTCTGCCAATGTTTATTAAGCATTTTCAATGTTCCAAGTCCACTGTAAAGTGGTAAGAATATAGTGATGAATGTTCTCAGAAAAACTCATAAGAGAGGGGTTGAGATGGGTATTTTCTAGTTCAATTCAATATGACAAGTTCTGTGATAGATATGAGCTATGCTCATTGTCTCAGTCGGATTTGTGTTGCATTAAAGGAATACCTGAGGCTGGGTAATTTATATAGAAAAAAAGTTTCTTTGGCTTGTGATTCTGATGGTTGGGAGGTTCAGGATTGGGCATCTGCATTTGGTGAAGGTCTCAGGGTGCATCGACTCCTGGAGGAAGGAGAAGGAGAGCAGTGTGTGCAGAAATCACACAAGGAAAGAGGGAACCAGTGGCCAGGTGCAAGACTCTTTTCAACATGCGGTTCTGTTGGGCACTAAAGAGAGAACTCACTCTCCTCTGAGGGAAGACATCAATCTATTGATGAGAGATTTGCTCTCATGACTCAAATACCTCTCAATAAGCCTCACCTCCCAACACCCACACACTGGGGATCAAATTTCAACATGAGTTTATGTGGGGAGAGATAAACCATATCCAAATCATAGCACTCATATATGAATAGAAGATTCCAAAAATCAATTCTTATGAAGCCAGGGAGTGCTTCAGAGAGGAGGAAACACATTAATTTGCATTTGGAAAGATAAGAGCCTTTTGATTTCTCATTTGGAAGCCTACTCTTGCTAGCCAACAAAGGCTTGGAGAATTGAGCTGCTATTGGAGAAGTTTCTCTTTAAATCCAAGGGTGAGGGAAATTTCCAAATTACTTTAGATGCAATTAGAAGTAATCAGCTTCGTATCATAAATTTTTGATGCAATCGGTCCCTTCCTTTCTGGATTATTTTTTCTGTCATGTCCAGATGGTTCTCACAAACATATCAGAAGATGATGACATTTTTAATTTCTTTCACTCAAGCTCTGAATTTGTCTAAATGGAAAGTGTAGAGAAGAGTATGATTCTTCAATCCTAATGAATATCACACTGATTAAATTATAAGATTAAGGTTTTTAAAATTCAAAATTAATGTATAAGTTTTATCTACATAGGAGATATTTGCAAAGATATTTTTATAGTTATAATCAAAACTTAATTGTATTAACATGTTATTTATTTATTTTGATAGAAGGTCTTGCTCTGTTGCCCAGGCCAAAGTGCAGTGGGGCAATGTCAGCTCACCACATCACCTCCCTGGCTCAAGCAATTCTCCTGCCTCACCCTCCTGAGTAGCTTGGATTACAGGCATGTGCCACCATGCTCAGCTAATTTTTGTGTTTTTAGTAGAGACAGAAGAGTTTCGCCATGTTGGCCAGGCTGTTCTTGAACTCCAGTCCTCAAGTGATCCGCCCACCTTGGCCTCCCAAAGTACTGGAATTACA
Organism: Sapajus apella; assembly: GCF_009761245.1. Classification (NCBI taxonomy): domain Eukaryota; kingdom Metazoa; phylum Chordata; class Mammalia; order Primates; family Cebidae; genus Sapajus; species Sapajus apella. Next base: position 4,793,003 of record NW_022437047.1, read on the forward strand.
GGTGTGAGCTACTGCACCTGGCCTGTATTAACATTTTAGATTAACGAAATGATTTTTCAGTCCTAAAATTTTCCTGAGGAATTAAACACATCCATTCAAGGATGTGTTGACCTGTTGGCTACTGATCATTGTTGAATAACGAAACTTTAGGGATACTTACTGGCACATTCAAGTGAAAATGTGCTACATTTTCCTGGGTAGTATTTCTTTTCTCTAACTGAGCTGTTGTGAGGCTCACACGGGGTGAAAGTAAGGTAACTGTAAAGGATATATCTTGTTATGGGTCAGGCAGCAGGTTAGCATATTGGCACGTATAGCAACACATACATACAGCGAGATCAGAGAAAGAAAGTTTGTAAGAGTTCCTAAAACAGGGTGGCTTTCTAGTTTCTCAAATACTACTTTCTGATGTAAACAAATCCAAAATAAAGTTAATAGCTAACATCAGAGAAAGTAGTTATTAATTCAGCAGTAGACCATTAAACAAACAGACCCCAGGCTTAGGGCAGACGGGATGCTTGGAGATGCGGGTGTGAGAGACAAAGACAATGCCAAGAGGCCAGCATGCTCAAAGCCTGGCCTCCCCGAAGTCATCTGACAGCGGGTGGATCCCAATGACCCTGTGCTCCTGAAGGGCAGAAATTCAATTAGGAACCCTCAGCTTTCAGCTTTGAGGCTCAGGTTTGTGTATCAGTCGGTAGCTCCACTGCTGGAGGAAAAACATTCTGCAGCAGTTATGAAATACAGGCTAATAATAGGACAAGGGAGAGTGAAAAACATGAGGTTGGAAAGAATTGGCAGAAAAGATGAGCTGATAAAGCATCCACTTTAAATAAGGTCATAATTTTGCCACAGTTTGGGGTGTTCTCCTGCGCTAATTTATAGTCACAATCAGAGTCACATGGAAGCCTTATTTTCTTTGACAAGATTTTATTTTCAGTGCACTGGAAAGCTCTTTCCTTTCTGCCTGGGTTAGCATATGTGAAAGAAATAATGATTATTTTAATGATATTAAATAGTAGCTTTGATCTCTTCCCCCACAACCTAACCAAAACATTATCTGGATGTATGAAATGATTCGTTTGTGAACAAAGCCTCTGTATCTATTGTAATGTTCCTGTTCATCTACCTGATTCTCCTACTAGGCTCTGAGTTCATTTTTGCTTCCAGAACCTACCACCTACTCAGTAAAGATAAAATGAATCCATGAAAAATATCCTAAATACCTACCACCCTAATTTTTAGAGGACAAAATTGAGGCATTAAATAGGAGACAGAAATGTTAATATCAATCTTCTATTTCAAACCTCCTAAGCACAAGGCAGACGCTCACACCCTTTCTACACTGCTTCATAACTGCCCACCTTGTGTCCCTGTTGAATATGCAAAGAAATGTTGTATCCACATTTGATACATGACAAGAAGGAGGCTTCGGAGAGAAGGTCGCTTCCTCAAAAATACCCACCGGTAGATTGGAGGACTGATTGCCTGTTTCAGTTCTGCCTGACTATAAAGCTCTTGATCCTCCAATCTTGTCAAATTTGCTTTATTATAAGAATCACCAAAGGCAATGGTTAAAAATACAGATTCTCAAGATCTTTCTCTGAAGATTCTAATTTAGGTATCAGCTGGGACCCAATAATCATGCATTCATTATTAAGACCAATTTGGAAAACAGTGAATAAGACTAGTGTTTCTCAAACTCTAGTGAGTATATGAATCCTGTGGGGATCAACTGTAGGTTAAGGTACAGTGGTAGGTCTGGGGTGGGGCCTGGGATTCTGTGTTTCCACCAAGGTCCCAAGTGATGCCTGTGCTAAGGATCTTGCACAGCCCACACTTGCAGCAGTGAGGAACTAAGCCTTGCTGCCCAGCTCACAATAGGACCCTTATTCCCATCCCAGAGGTACTTTCATAATTCTGCCACTATTATACACCCTCCAACTCTGTGCAGCTCAGCAATTATGTTAGGGCAAGCTTTCCTGCATACCCTTGCAAATATGTTTGTGAAGCTTATGGAAACCTCTGTTTATCTCTTCGAGTTACCCTACTAGTTCACATACCGACCAAATAAGAATCTCTAGTACCTGCAACACAACTTCATCCCATGCCCACCTCATCCACAATAGTTTTAATAGAAACTGTTTCACAGATTTCTATTATAACAGGAGGATTTTATATATCACATTTGCTATTAGAAGGTTTGGGCTGGATGACTGGTATTTTTCCCAAACAGTAGAACTTTAAACTTGGGGAAATAAAATGTTCTCTGCAACATTCAGAGAAATGGATGAAGAAGCACGTGTTAGAGGTTGCCAATCATCACACCTGTCTAGGACTCAGGTTCGTCTAGGATAACTCACCCAAGGCTTCAAAAAATTATTGATTTTTTTTAAACTAGGAAAGTTGTAATGTGTAAACATGATAAAACGCGAAGTGAATTTTACAATGGAACATGGACTTTTCAAAGGGACAATTCTTATTAGTGAAATCTGTTCTAAACCTCGGCTTTTTTGATTCCTAGCAGTTGACCTTTGGTAATATCTTAGCTCCAGTGGACCTTAATTTTTTTGTTGTAAAATAGTGTGATTGAACATAATCCTTAAGTCTCCTCCAATTCTAAATTCAGGTGAAGAAACAGGGTGATCCTTAGCAATTTCATCTGCTTTAGTCTATGGGTTTACGGAATTTCTATCAAAGAAAAGTGGAGACATTTCAGAAAGAGCAAGTATTTCCTGAGAAAGCACAGCTCTTCTGTGTTTTGAAGCACAAAAGATAAAATGCCAAATTAAGAAGGGTGTGACTGTCAGGGGAAAGACAGCACGAAGAAAACCTGTTAGCCCTTCATGCCAGTGCTTCACAGACTGGCATGTCTATGTACTCACCTGGGTACCTTTTAAAAATTCACATTCTGTTTCAGTAGGTCCGGGGTGGAGCTGAAATTCTGCATTTCTAACAAGGCTCGGGGTGCCAGGGGTGTCGTTGAAGGTGGGCCTGGCTTTGTCTAGCAAGGCTTTATACCGGCGCTCTTAGACCTTAGCTGCAGAGTTGAACCACCCAGATTCAACATTCAGATGGCTAGGCTACATGCAGAGCAAAAAACATCTTGGATCTCTGTAAGTGGGACTAAGGCATTTGTTTTTCAAAGCTGCCCAAGTGATTTCCATGGGCAGCCCAGGTTGAAAATCCTTGTTCCACCCTTCTGGCACAGGCCTCCACTGGGGCTTCCCAGGTCCTTGAAACTTTGGGTTTCATTTATTTATGAACACCTGTATCACAATGGTAGAATACAAAATAGGTATTTCACCCTTACTTTACCATACCCAATAGAGTGAAACCCATTGTGCCAAGAGATTATGCTGTTTATCTGGCGTGGTCTTTTATGTACTCAGAGAATTTTCCAGAGATGGTCCTTATGAAGCACACTGACTTTTTTTTTCTGCTCCCAAGCACCAATGCTACCACTAACACCGCTTGTGGCATATTTTCCCATGGCTACGTTGGTCTCCATAACACCTTCAAGTTACCTGTTACTGTGCTGGTCACTGTGCCCATGCTCAGTAAAGTTTTTCATGGCTGCATGGTTACAAGCTTGCTTTCTAATCGTCTTCCCCTTTTCCTTCTCATCCTCACTCTTTTCATTCTCCCTCTTCCTTCTGTATGTGTTGAGTACTCACTCTCTGGCTAGCCTATGCTAGGTGCTTCATTGCAATCTGTACATGGATGTAGTACTTTTCTTCTGCTTCTTTGGAATGGAAGACTAAAAGTGAAATTGCTTGGTCCAAGAAGATGAATATGTTCATGGCTCTTGACCCAAACCCATCTTGCCTGCATTGAGTAAACTCCTATTTACTTATTGAATATGTGTACGCTTGCCCTTCCTTATTATTTAATGACTATGTCTTTGATTAATGTATATTCTTTATTAGGCTATATGATGAATTTATATTTTATTTTTACTTTAATAGTGAATGTTTCAAAGGCAATGAGAAACCAATAAGGAGTATTAGGCAATCAAAAAGCTTACTCACTTTATGCATGTATCATATATTTTCATCTTCAGAAGCTACCAGTTTATTCTCTGTATAGGCAGGGACAACAAGGGTGCCTTGCAGCAAATATTCTTTGATTTAACCAGAGCATCTTTGCTTTGCAAATATGAGACACACATGCACTGTGGCCCTGCAGGATAAAGGTAAGTAGCCTGAGAGAGAAAGAGAAAGAGAGGGGGGTGTGTGTGTGTGTGTGTGTGTGTGTGTGTGTGTGTGTGTGTGTGCGTGTACCCATGTGTCAGTTCATCAGCCTGCCTGAGAAGGGATAACGTAATATAATACTCAAGTTCTGTGAGGGTAGAAACAAAGATGCTAAACCGCGTTCTTCTGAATCCAAAGTCAACAGGACTTCTTTGAGAAGAGCAGTGATCTGATTGAGATCAATGGCAGGAAGAGACAGCAAGAGCACAAAGGGGAGCTGGCCAGGAGACCAGGAAAGAGTTAGATGGTGATCCGGGCTTAAATCTAAACCTAGAGAACAACCATGCTGCTTCCGTATAGTCACATGGTGAAAGTGAATCAGTCTTTCCTGGCTTCCCTGCTTTGGGCTTTTGAGTGTGTGTAATATAATCCCAAAAGGCTCGGATTTCTGCATATAAAACTACCAAGTGAGGATGGATTGGGATTTTTGGACGAGTACCACTTCTTTCACTGGTGCCACCTTGTGGCAAATGCTACAGTAACAACACTTGCTATAGTGTAGCTGATAGAATTTGGCCATCATTTCTTTTATTAGGCATTTGGACTAGAAAGTGAAAAGAAATCTAATATTTGGATAATCAGTGAAGGGGAAATCTTGAGCTTTAAGTCACTAAGGGTGGGCAGAGGTTTTAGAACTCTCTTAAATTATTTATATACAATTGCTTTGTTTGTTTTTTCTTATTTGTTCAGAGAGATCTGCATAGTTGTAGGGGAGAGAATGAATTGGAGGAGTTTCTACGTAAATGTTAAACCTCCTCCACACTCCCCGACATCAGCCTGGAAGAATTATAGAGGGAAAGCATTAAGATATGGAAAACATTCTGAGAAACTCCAGTAAAACACTTCTGTGGGAGACGGGAACTGTTGTGAACTTGGAGTATGTGTGATTTGAAGCCTAGAGCAGGAGGCAGCTTGTGGATCTCTGGAGCTCTGGCTCTAAGCCAGGAGAGACTAATTCACTTTCACCATGTGGTGATGCCGAAGCAGCTGGGTTGTTCTCCAAGCTGTAGATTTAAGCCTGGATCCCTGTAACATAGGAAAAGAGCTGATGGAATTTTCTCTTGCTTCTCTCCTCCTGTGGCCTGGTGTGCTATATCACTCACACCAGGGAGGCTCAGGCTATAAGGATAAGGCCACCAGAAGATCTGGGTAGTATTTGTGGATGGGGAGCAGAGGGGACATAGGTGGGGGCTAATTAGGCTCAGGTACCCATTTCCCCATCCTTCCTTCTCCAAATCCTGGTATGTGGTGGACTGCACCCAAAGGAGTGGCTCTTCCTCTGGATGCTCCCCCTGGGAGATTGAACATGAAGCCTGAACCTAAGGAACGGTTTGGTAGTGTGAAAAAGGGTTAACTGTGGCTTCCTGGCACCTGCGACTCTCACTTCAAGTTCATTCCATTTCTACTCTAACACCCCAGGAGGACTGCAAGTCTAAGAAAGTCTAGCCATGGTCCCTTTTACATTTTCATTGCCTGAAAAACTAGCCAACACTGGGGGAAAAATGAGCTTCACGGGCCCAAATAATGACAGAGGAGCAGCACTATTTCAAAAGAACGTGAATTAGAGAAAATCTTTAGACCAAGAAGAGGAGACAGAGATCTAGAGAAGTGAGAATTGAAAGAAAGAATACTAGATAGATTTGAAGGAGATAATTCACAGTATTCATTTTTCAGTAAAGCAAGAAGGGGCCAGGCATAGTGGCTCACACCTGTAATCCCAGCACTTTGGGAGGCTGAGGCGGGCAGATCACTTGAGGTCAGGAGTTTGAGACCAGCCTGGCCAACTTGGTGAAACCCCATCTCTACCTAAAATACAAAAAAAAAAAAAAATAGCTGGACATTCTGGTGTATGCCTGTAATCCCAGCTACTCAGGAGACTGAGGCACGAGAATCGCTTGAACCTGGGAGTTGGCAGGCAGATGTTGCAGTGAGCTGAGATGTCACTCAACATCTAAGATGGAGTCACTGCACCCCAGCTTGGGTGACAAAGTGATACTCAAAAAAAAAAAAAAAGAGAGAGAGAAGGAAGGACAAGAACAAAAAAAGAAGAGTCAAAAGAAATGCCAATTTTCTGGTTTGGGCAGCTTGGCAATATCTTTGGAAACACAAATTAGATTACCACATGGTGGCTGTAAGAATTGGAAAATCCATTCAATCTATCTCACTCGATTTTCTCATCTGTAAAATGGGTGCAATAATAACAATCCTTGCTTTACTGTACTATTATGAGGATTAAATGAATTGATATATGCCATGCATAGGCTATAAAGTGTTTAGAGATGGAGTATAAGAAATTTTACTCTTATGGAATTCTATATTATCATTCAAATATATAATTTGGTGAGGAAGAACTCTGGTTTAATATCAGCATGAAGTTCTAGTTGGACATTAGTATATTTGTATATATGTACATATATTTGTATATATGAGAAGTTCTAGTTGGACATTAGTATATTTGTATATATTTGAAGCTCAATGTAAACTGGTGCAGAAGTATAAAACCAGTGATTTAGCATAAACTCTCTCTGACATTGTGGTAGAAGACTTCAATAGAATGGAAGCCTTAATAGTGATGCACACAAAAAAAAGTTCCTGGAAGAAAGGAAGATTCAACAAAATGAACAATTTAAAAAAAGCCACAAATTCAACTATTTTTTATAATATTTTCAGAAGCAATTTTATAATACTGAATATTAAATTGTGCGAAATAAAAGAGCAAAAGTTTTGTTGCCATTCCTCAGTCCTCCTCACCAAGACTTAATCACAGTTTATTGGATATTTATCCTGGGTTCTTTTTTTAATGTCTAAAAAATACATGTTTTACTTAGTCTACCTGTCTCTTACTTCGAGCTTTTTGCCTATGGCTTCCAGAATCTAATTCATTTCTTAAAGTGACTATGTTGCATTTCAATGATGAAAATACACACTATTTCTAATCATTTTTGTATAGATAAGAAATTTATATATATATACTTTGCAATTAAATAGTGCTATGGTAAAACTTTTAAAAATATGTATTACTTTTGATTTATTGGAACTTATTGAGCAAAAAAGGCAATTAAGTTCCAGTTAACCAGTATTTAGAGATTCTATAACATGCCCAGAAAACTGCTAAGTACTACATATACATCATTGTTGTGAAAGCTAAAGGGAGAGAGTATTTTAAGAAGGAAGGAGTGATTGGTAATGTCAAAAGCAGCAATCCAGTAGAAATACCCATGGAGTTAGCAAGAAGTCAATTGAGATATTAATAAGAGCTGTTTGAATTGTGCTATGTGGTAAGATGGCAGATTTCAATTAGTTAAGATGTCATTAGAGACAGGGAAGAATAGAAATGAATGCAGATTTTCACTAAAATGAATTATCTTCATATACCTATTTGACTGGAAGAACATGATATTTTTGCGGGATTCTAGTAAAACATACATTGGTATAACAGCTTCAGAAAACAGTTTGTAACTACCACCAGTCACATTGTATATGTACCTATACTATAACTAATCACTTCCTCGCCCAGAGAAATTCTTATATTAACACTCCAGAAGACATGGACAAGAATTCCTAGAAGAAACATTTGTAATAACCCCTAATGGAAACAGCTAGATTTGCATTAATAGTAGAACGGCAGGCAGATTACATTCATAGAATGGAATGCATTCAGCAATGCTAATACCCCCAGGTAACCACATGGATGAACCGCAGCAGTATAATATCAAATGCAAAAAGCAAGATTTGTAAGAAGATGCAATAGGATTTATGTTAGGCAAAGTTAAAAAGCAAGCACACAAAATAAAATATTGTACAATTATAAACAGCAGCAAGGGAACAGTCATCAAAAAAGGCAGGATAATTGGTGTTTTGGGGGAAAGAAGAAGATTCTATTAACTAAAGGTGCATAGAGGGCTCCTGAATCCAGCATGTTTCATTTTCTAACACAGCGATTTTTGCATGTGATGGTGTTGTTAATGATAATAATGATTAAAGATCTTCTTTGAGAATGGTACATGTTGTAATGGAAAATGACAACATTACAGAGACAGCAATAACTAACATCTATTGACCCTATTGTATTCTGGACACTATTCTAAATGCTTATTTAATCCTTATAAAAATTCTTTAAGATAAACATTGCTATTATGCCCTATCTTATAGTAGAAAAAACTGAGACACAAAAACGTTAAGTAATTTGTTCAAGAGCCAGAGCAGCAAGATGATCAGCCTCCAGACTTAAATTCGCAACAATGCGTACAAAGTTAACCTCTGAGAGACTGAAAAACTATTTGATTTGTGCTTTGATTTTTATATCTAGATAACTTTGTAGTTGATATTTTAATCTAACTGTGAGATTTATATCTTAATAAACTTTTGTCATTTTTTTTTATCACTTATGCCTCACGGGTTGGGATACTTTATCACACTAAATGAGACACCTTTGAGAATAAGATGCTGTAAACAATACTCTTGGAAAACAGGCATAAACTGGGACTGTCCTGGACAAACTGGAACATATGGTCACCTTACATAGCAAGAAGGTGATAATGTAGCAAAGTCACTACAAAGAATTATTTCCTTTCACGTGTTAATGTGTTGCTTATCACGAGTTTGTGTGTGCTTGTGTCTGTTTATAAGTACTTATGAACATTCTCTTTAGTTTGGTTTAAATTATATTTCCTCTGGAATGCCATTTCATATTGCTTTAATTAACTTTACTTTTAGGAGACTTTGGTTCCCAGTATAAGTTCTTTTTCTTCACTGTTATAATTTATCAAAATATAATTTGACAATTAAATTTTTTTAAAATACACGTTTTCTTGTTATATAATTGTTTTATTTATATTACCTTTATAGAAATACAATTTCATTATGCTAACAGAGTGAACATTGAAAAGAAAAATTTGCAACCCATGGGATTGTTACTATTAATAGTTTTGCCTTCCAGTCTTGGCCAGAAATAATCATCTTTACAATATTTCATTTTATCCTTCTCATATGGAGTATTTCTGTGCATTTATTCAAATGTTTGTATAATACTCCCTTTAGTAGCTTATAGATTTTTATGGACTCACTCAAATCCATTCTTAATTATTCTATTAAGAATCTTCTTGTTGCTTAACTAGTATGTGATACTCCTGATTTTTGTGTTTTATACTGATAAAGATAAGGCACAAATTTTTGTTTATTTATCTTTTATCTAGTTACCTTATGTACTAAATATTTGTGTTAGATAGAATTTGAATTGTCTACCTTTTGCAGACCTATAATCCTGCAATATAAAAATAGTGCATCTTTGTTTCATAGACTTTTGTTAATTTTTAAAAACCTGGTTCTCACGTAGTATTTTATTGATCCAGCTGTCAAAATTAATGTTAAATATGGTAAAGCTTATTAAAGTTACCTTTATTGTATATAAGACTGTAAAGTGCTTATCTATACATTTTATACATCATGTGTATGTATAAATATATTTTTATTAGGCATATATATACATTTCTGCAGTCTTTTTTATCAAAACCCATCCAATGGAATGCTTTATTCTCATTAAGCTATTCATATGGTGTATTAAACTAATAGTTTTGCCTGTATAGAAATATTCTTGTATTCATCGGATGAATTTAATCCTATTTCTTAATTGCAAACTCTAATAATGTACTTGAGATTTTAATTTAATATTCATTAGTGAAATTGGCCTGGCCTAATTCTTATTAAAGCTTTATTACATTAGATATCAGTCAGCATTTATTTCACAGAATACTTCAAAAAGGCCTTCATTTGTTCCTTACATATTCTAGCAATTTGTGTAACAGTGGCATTAAAGTTTGTTTATATTTTAAGTGAATTTTCCAATAAATGAATCTACCATATTTCTTTTTCAGTAGGGTAATTTTTTGAAATCTTCCCAATTCTCATCTCTGTTAACATTTTTCTTTTCTATAATTCAGGACTGCATTGTACATTTATGTACTTTTTTTTATAAAATCAAAATTTGTTTATATCTTCGCTCTTTTAAATGTTTAAGGTTTTTCTTTCTCAAATGAGTGCATTTAGTAGGCTGCTACATATATTATCAGAAATTCTGTGAATTCATACCTTATTTACTTTAATAAGACAATTTATGTTTTCCTTTTCTTAAAAAAACACATTTTCTTTATCATTGACTCATTTTTGTGTAATTTTTGGCTAAATTAGGTTACATGTTTTGTTTCCTTTTACTTTTTAATAATAAAAGTACTTAACACCATGATTGTTTTTTGTATGTTGTGTATAATTCTTTGTTTGGTTATTTTATTTAATAGAAATGTTACTATGTTATTATTTATTTTCTCCTTTACTCAATTGTTACTTGATAAAGAGATTAAAAATATAAAAGAGGGGATTACTATTTAAAATTATATCTCAAAGTTTATGTGAGAGTAATATGAGATTGTAATCTATAAGCATACAGACTGCATTATACATTTCTACAGCTAAATTTACTAATTTTAGAACAAGAAAAATTTTTCACAATATTAAATAAATGATAATTTTTCTAAATGTTTCATTAAAACTCAATGCTCATAAATACAAAATTCAAATTCTTCCTATTTATCCTGGTTAATTATGTTTCTCATTCTTTTATGTCTTTTTATTTTTATCAAGTGGATGTGTTTATGATCATTTGTCTTCTGTGCTTAAATATTTAAAAACAATTTTACTGCACCACTAAACGTTAATCTACTATTCCTTTCAAATAAAACCTTTTTGACATAATTTGGAATATAATCTTATCACTTTTTAAACTGTCATTATTAATTCACTTAATACCTTAATCCCATTATATTAATATTGACAGGCTTATTTAATTTTATTCACATTTTAGTCATCTGATCTTTTTTCTCCATTTGAAACATGTCTTCAGGTTGTTTGGGTTTTTCTTTATCTTTTTTTTTTTCCTAAATGTAAAATTTAAAACTATAAAACATTATTTTTTTTTTAATTTTCAACTTTTATTGTAAATTCAGGAGTACATGTGCAGAATGTTACATAGGTAAAACTATTACATAGGTAAAAATGTGCCAAATCTTTTCCAAAACATTTCTCATAGTTTTCCTTCCTCATTGAGGTTGAATTAGATTAAGTGTAATTAAAAATGGAGAGAATCTATACAAAGAATAAGAGGCAATATTTTATAGGTATGTGTATAAAAGTATATGAAATTTGGGAGTTTTGCTATAAAGAGGGGATTGTTTCTATAGAGTTTAAACTGATATGATTTTAGATACAATTACAGGATACAAGTTTTGTTGAAAAATACTTAATAAGATATGTTTATAAAATGGGTGATCCTATTGAAAATTGTAAAGGGGTAAGAAGTATAGTGAAAAAGAAAAATAAAGGCAAAAGCCAAACGTAATGTTAGATATTAAACCACATTTCTACTTTTCAAGTTGTCTTAAAGTGAGCATATATTCAGTTTTGCAGTTAGGAGTATTTGATTGTAAAACTGCTAAGTACAAAAAATGGATACATATATATATAGAGAGAGTAATACTACCAAGTAGTGATTCAGTTGAAGAAAAAAAAATCACATCAGTGAAATCATTTCTTCTTGAGGCTTTTCCATCAAATGTAGATTTGTATATAGTTTAAGCACATTTGTTTACTTTTATTCCTCATTACTTTATCCTCTCTAGCCTAGAATAAATATAACATGGGCATTTTTAAAAGGCCACGTATCTTTAAATGAAAATAAAAAAGATTTATACGAAAATGAAAAAATTAGTAACTGTGCAAACATTGAAACTTGAATCATCTAAAATTCTCAGACATAAAAGTGTCCTTTGCCATTTGACTATATGTACCATTATTTGTAATATGGTTCCTTATTAAAAATCTTTTTTATTTAAGAACATAAGTAATACAAATATTAACAATAGAATGATATGGGTTTATTTAAATATTTAACTGTTGATTGTGTATTTGTCAAAAATCATAAATGAGGACAAGTTGAACTGGAGAATGAAATATTTAGCCTAAGTCTCATTGTCATTATAAGTTTCTAATTTTGGTTTAAATTAATGTACAGACAAGTGTCTTCATAGAAACATTTTCAACTCTTCTTATTCCTTTCTCGTTTTCTCTAAAGAAATCTTATCAAACATTTAATCTCTAAGTTCACAAAAAAGTATTATTGACTCATATTGAATATATTTTTACTACTTTCCTTTGTACTCTGAAAGAACCACTTTTTCAAAGACATATTAAAAAATAACTACCCAATAATACGTCTTATCAAATTACTTCTTGGAAGCTGTTCTAAACACAAGAGTTAATTCAGTCTTGGCAGCTTCCTTCCTTCCTTCCTTCCCTCCCTCCCTCCCTACCTCCCTCCCTCCCTTCCTCCTTCCTTCCTTCCTTCCTTCCTTTTCTTAGGCTCGCTCTGTTGCCCAGGCTGAAATGCCACTGGATTTCAGTTTTGGATTTGCTCACTGCAACCTCCACCTCCTGGATTCAAGTGATTCTCCTGCCCCAGCCTCCAAAGTACCTGGGATTACAGGCACATGCTACCACGCCCAGCTGATTTTTGTATTTTTAGTAGAGATGGGGTCTCACCATGTTGGCTAGGCTGGTCTCGAATTCCTGACCTCAAGTGATCTACCCACCTTGGCCTCCCAAAGTGCTGGGATTACAGGTTTTTCTAATACACCATGCCTTATTTCATTTTTGGCAGTTATGTTACATGCTTTAGCTTTTTTTTCTTTTTCTTACAGAAAATAAAAACAGAACTGATTTTATTTTAAACATATATTGACTTGTTTTAACTCACTTTATGTTTTCTCATAAAACACAAAACTATAAATATGTGTTTAATTCCAATCCCCTTATTGTCTTAAATTGTATTTTCAAGGAAAGAATGAAACACTCACAACTACTTTGATTGACATTTCTGTTTCCAGTTACTCATGTAATGGCACTACCAGGCTGGTTGGCTGGCATTGTTATAGATGATGCATGGACCTTTGCCCCTATCTTCCAGCTGGGGCAGTATACCATTCTTGTTTTTCAGAATGCCAATGAATGCACCCTAACAAACAAGAAAAGGAAAGACTGACCAAAGCTGAACAGCTTTTAGCTTGAAAACATATGTAAATTTAATACTTTTAATAGATGAACCCTCACGTTAGCATGTAGATTAACTGATTCTACTAAGTCAATCAGTATGGGATGGTTAATTCCAGACATGCATCAGCAGTGACCTCAGAATTGGCTGTCCATCAACTTCCATGACTGTGAATTCACCCATCATCTTTCTTCTAGAAAGACTTCCCATTAAAATGTAAGTCCATAATTAAATCAAACTAAGATAAAAGGATTATTTTAACATTAATATAAAGGCAGAAATTACATTTGTTTTTGTGAAGGAATGCTCTGCTTTCTTTGGAAAGAATGCAGATGCATATATATATATATATACACACACACACACACACATATATTATTCCTGTATAAATTATATATAATATATATATTAATCCTGTATATTATTATTATATACAGGAATATATTATATACAGGAATAATATATATATATATATATAATTTATACAGGAATAATATATGTATATATAAATTATATACATATTATATATAATATATATAATATACAGGAATAATATATATAGATATATTTTAAGCTGTCAGAATGGCAAAGAACAAAGTTGGATAGCATGTTGTGATGAGCTGATGGGTGTATACATACATGTGTAAGTATAAATTGCTACAATGAAGGGCAATTTGTTTCTAAATTAGAAAAGCACTGATCCTGTGACCCGGAAATTTCATTTCTAAGATTAGATCTTACATATATCCTAGTATCATAAAAATGTTTCCACAATACAATTTCTCATCACTTCACTGAAACAACAAAATATTGGCAATAATTGCTCATTAACAAGAGACTCATTAAATATATCATGAAACTCTCATGGAAGATACAATAATATGCTGTAAAAATGAGATAAGATAGTTTTTATGGACAATCTGGACCCATTTTCTGAGGTTTTTTTTTTTTCAAATCAAAGGAAACCAAGGTAAAATGTGTAACTATTTGTGTAAAAAGACAATGTATTTGCTTGTGTATGCATGGAATTTTATATATGAATGATATATTTCTCCAGAATTGCATCTGAGAAGCTAGAAATATTGGTGACTAGTGGAGAAGGAAAATAGGTGGCTGTGACCAAGATGTGAGACAGGCAATTTGCTATATAACCTTGGATTTCCCTTTAAAAATAATATAATTAATTTAAGATCATGTAATATGGTAACTATTTGGACATTTGATATTTCTTTAAAAATCAGTAAGCTTTGAACCATGTGCATTTATAACATCCTGGCCTCTAAGTATGTGAAGAAGTGCAGAAATCATATTAATGGTAAAAAAGAAATTAATCCATGATTCCCTCTTAGAAAATCTAGACCCTCAATTGATAGATATCTAAGAGTGGAACTTTACTTAAAATGGAATAATGTACTCTTCTTCCCCTGCCCCCAAGATGACATCATCTTTCTAACATTGATTCAGCTTGGGCTTGATTGTCTGAGCTATGTATGTCTCACAAAGTAAACTCAATATACCATTAGCACCAAAGTTATTTGCTGGATTGTGTTAAAATAAATATTTTCTAATTTTATCCCATACGTTCTGAGTCAATGGGCCTTAAAAAGGGGCCCAGAAATCTGCATTTTACAAAATATTCTCAGTTTACTTTTAAAGTGAAATTCTAGAACCACTGTTATAAAGACTGGGGATTAGAGAGGAGTAAATACTAGAAGTACTCATTAACTGGTTAGCACAGCATACGTCTTCTTAAAAACCTTTATGTGCATTTACTCCTCTAACTACACAGCAAAGTGTGCATCAGAACCCTCATTTAAAGACAGGAAAACTAAGTCTTTGTCTTCGTTTAATTAAATGACTAGCCACAGGTAACAGAGTGAGAGAATGCAAGTCAGAATTCAACTCACAAATTTCTGCTTTGTCCATGCTGACAGGAATAGCATCATGGTAAATACAAATCCCTGTGTTAGTGTAACTTTGAAGAGTCAATCCCTCAGTTAACCTTGCTCTGCAGTGTAAGGTCATGCCTTTCTCACCCTTTCACTACCTCGGATTCACAGGAGATCAAATACTTTGCTAACAAGAAATATTCTCATTTTCCTTCACATTCTCATATCCTTATGCATTGCTCTCATTTATTCTTCAGAAAACATTCTGCTCAGATTAACTTATGTAAGCAACAAGTGTCCCGCATATAGTTTCAATGGCCAGCTAGCTCTTTTTAACAGAGAAAAAAAATACAAACATTGATGTGTACTTTTTATATGGCAATAGACAAACGAGGGTAACTGGTGAATATAGAAATTAACATTCTGAATTAGTAAAATAAAGATACCTTTTGAAATCAACATTACAGGTAATGTCCAGTACAGTAAATAGCTTTATACATATACACACACTCGTACATGTATATATGGGTAGTTTCTGGGCTTAAAATGGGTTCAAAAAAGTTTCCATTATCTACCAGAACAATGGCTGGTCTTAGGGAGATGAAAACATGTATAGAGTCTGACTTTATGAAGTCATTGACATTAACAAGTATAATAACAACAACTCTCAATTGTGAAAGATAATGCTGTCAGAAATGCTGTGTGACAGGTCCATTAGAGAAGCTACTTGGGCCATTTATTGTACTGTGGCCTGTCTCCGACAAGTCAGATAAACCCTGGTTTGAATCTCCACTCAGTCAAAACGATAGCTAGTCACTTAACCACACTGATGTTCAATTTACTGTCTGTGAAGTGAATTGAACATGCCTACCGCACTGAGTTTTTATGGGAATAAAACAAGAGTATAAACCCATCTGTCCACTAATGATATATTTTACCTTAAGTCACATTCTTTCTTCACTAATAGTGGTTAAGTTTTCTGGCTCTTAATGACCCATTTTCAAAAGGTCATCTCTGAAATGTTTGCCTCTATTTTCTTCAATGGCATTTCCCTATGTCACTGCTTAGGTGATATGATTTAGGCAAAAGCCATGTTTTTCTTGAGTTAAAGTCGTGTTTGTGGTTTTTGGTGGGGGTTGGGAGGGCGATCGTTCTAAAATGATTTACTGACATTCTCCAGCGTAAGCTTTTAGATAAAAGAGTATTCTTAGGAGAGAAATTTCAATGACTCTTGAAGGAAAATTATATTCTCTAAAAATCATTTAGGGAAAATGCTCTTTAAATAGGGGGCCCTACTTATGCATCTTATTTGTCCATAACACTCCTAGTTTACACTTTACACCTACATAATTATTAATAGTGTCCTTTTATTTTCAAAAATCTGTAGTTTGAATAAGGTGTATTAACCACCTAATTGCAGAAACCTGCTTGTCTTGATCTAGAGCTCAGCTAGCATCAAGGGTTTAGGGGACAAAAAGGGAACTCTCTAGGAAATGAAAAGAAGAATTTGCCTACTTCTCTGCAGAAGAGGAGTGGTAAATGGACTAATTTTGCATTCAGATTGTAATTGGACAAAACAGAGTGTGATCAATAATGCAAGTACATAGTGTCAAAGAGAGCATGGTTAAGTGAACCTGTAGACACTGGTGCAATATGGGGTCAGCTCTGATGTGGCTGGGGCTGTGGAATTCAGTTTAGTGGAATGTGGGTTGGGAAGAGTGGTAACGATGAAGGGGGTGGTTTGGGCCCTGGCTTCCGGATTACAAATGTACTTTTGGAAAAACAAGATTTCGAATAGTGTGGGTGTCTGTGTAATTACTAAACAAGGGCATTTTTTAGCTTTTGGCTCAAGTGATGAAGATTTTCCCTTCAAAAGCATTTGCCAGATTGAAATCTAAACATAAACGTATGACAACATTGCTACCAGTAGCTAATTCAGTGATTCAACATGTCTGTTTATCAAACACTTGAGAGCACTTTCAAAGAGGCCTGGTTTGGTATGAGGTAGCGTTTTGTGAGGCTGCTTTTAAAGCCTTTCCATCTGAAAAGGAATATGCTGCTTTTTATATCATCTTGCCAGAAAGGAAGGCCTGGAACAGAAAGAACACAAAAAAGGTATAAGGGGTTAAGGGAGCCTGGAAAAACCTTTGAAAAGCAAATTATCATTTTGAAATAATCTTTAAATGTCAGCAAAGAGTCAACAGGCAATGTGTTAGCTGGGCACATGGCCACCCCGCTGTAAGCCACATTGCCTGTCCTCTGTTGCAACTTAGTGAAGCTATGTGGCCAAACTAGAGTCAAGGGAATCTAAGTAGGAGTAATATGTATAATTTGGGGGAAATTTCCACATAAAATAAAAGCTCTTTGCCTTGGAATTCCTTTGTCTTCCCCCTTCCCATGAGGTCACAGGAATAACTATGACCCACCTTCCAATCATGCAGATGAGGATAATGCCCAAGGGGATAAATGTTTGGCAAAACAAAACAACAAAAAAAAAATGGGTCCACACATCAATACAGATTTAAAGTCTGTTATGTATGGAAGAAATATCTTTTGTCTTTTTTTTTTTTGGTCACTCTACTTGGGAGTCTCTATGTTACAGCAGTTGAAATTGGCCTTCCAGAGTACACACCCTTTCTAGTACCTACAGGTCTTCTGCAAAAGCAGCCATACAATCTTCAGATTGTGACCAAGTTGCTTTAAAATTCTCATCCAGGTTGCCTCTTTTTTCTCTCTGTTGTAACAATTCTCATCAATAGTGCTGCCAACAAAGTTGAATCCTTTTTCAAGCACATGCAAAAAAAAAGAAAAGAAGCTAGGAAAAGCATTAGAATTGCCCCATGTGAATTCCACTCACATTTCTAAGCCAATACATTTAGAAGATTAAATGAAAATATCCCATCTACTGTTATCACACTCTGCTGTCTTCACCACTGTGAACTGAGAATAAGATATGGCAGCTTTTCAATGTCTTGCCTAGATTCCTCTGGCTTGTACTGCTCCCATCATTTCTATTTCCTACCACGCTTCTGTGATAAAGCGAGAAATAATATGCCAAAATGCCACTAGCATTCAATACAGGATATGCTGTCCTCTACAATTAGCATATTTTTTCTGATAGACCAAGTGTCTAGGATGCAATGATTTAGAGGTCCAGGAAATATACAGACAGTTGCTTGGATGAAAGAAGGGTATGTAGTAAGTTGACTTTGTGTACTAATAAATGCCAAAAGGTACATTAGGTTAAGGAAATTATCTATGGAGGAGTCTGGTGATAAATTACTGTTGCATTTTCTGAGTTGAATTGCTTATGTGTCTATATAAATTGCTAAGCAGAAAATAGGCTAAGAACATTAAAACTTTAGTTAACTCTATTTCCTTGGGTCTATATAATTTTAAACTTATTTAGGACAATAGCCCATTTGTTTTATAAATCACAGTGTTCATTGCAATATCTTTCAAGCTGAAAGCACTAAATCACTTTATATTACTGAGACCTGGAAGAATGTAGCATTATAGCTTGGCTGGCAGAACATATGTCAGTGAGATATTGATCTAACCAGGAAAAAGCAAAGCTGTGCGGAATGGACTCCACACTGCAAGGAGCGTTATCTGCAGGCTGCAGTGTTTGTTCAAATCCCATATTGCTGGAGGTGAGGTCATATATATATCTATGTATATATTGCAGGCTTCATATAATTTTAGTGATAGTTATGGCCATTTTCTTAATCTGAAAGATTAGGAAAGTTGTTAGTTGAAGAATGTCTGCAGATAATTTGACAATATGAGTAGCTCACTTTTCTGCAGGAATGGGTTAAAATTGAATGTGGATCAAATGCGGACATACTTCTTAAGTATGGCTTGTCAGTAGTTTAAAACCTGTTTCATGGAACCCCACTGGACCCTTTGGTAATTCAAAGTATCAACACTAAGTCAAAGGCATAGCTGTCAGTAGCATGGGCATATTGTGTAGCCGCTCTAAATAGTGTTTCCTAGAAGACCCCTCAGAAGTAAAAAAACTGAAACAGCAGTAAGACATGAGTCTTAATTGGATTATGCTGAGATAAGGATACTGTGTGATCTTATTTCTCATCTCACTTTCAAAGACCGGGTGGCAGGTGCATCCTGTAATTTGTGTGGGGTCCAGGAAAGAGTCCTGTGGGAAACACTCCGATATCTACGTGCAGTTAGCATTTAGGCTGTTCCAATATGACTGATTGACATGGACTGAAGGACGGAAATGAAGAAAGTCCTGGAAAGAGAACAATAAAAGTCATTGCCAGGAGGGAAATCATGTACCAAAGGTTGAAAGAAATACTGTAAGGAAGTTAGGAATCGGTCATGCTGAGGACAAGGAAGTAGAGAGCTGTGTTTAAACCAGTCTTCATCCTGTCCCTTAGTAGTGCATGTGCTATTTGGAAAAATAAACTAGAATAATCATATCACCAGGAACATAAGTAAGTCAGCTCTTCTATTCCCTCCTACTGCCAAGAGTAGAATTCTAGAGGAGCAGCATATGAGGGGCAACTAGACCTCTGCTCCTGGCATAGATGTGGGCCCCTGGTCAGTTCTCATAAGTGCCTATTAAAAGAATAATGGAATGGTCATCAGCAAGCTCCTGTTAGGGGTCCACTTACTGTGCTGCTGGTACCTGCCGACTCTATGATAATTCATATTTGGAACTGTTTTATTTCCTTTGTTGTATCCAGAGAGTATTTTGTGGGGTCAGAGATTCTTCCATGTGCCTGCCAAGTGATTACCCACTTTTTATGCTGATATCCTATGTATAATTGTATCCTATGTATAATTGCACCTACAAGCTCCCATACAAATCCTAATGCAGTGTAAAGGCTGTGCATTGCTATTTAGTTTGCCTTGTCTCCACTTGTGTCTTCAAGCCCAGGTCCCCTTCCGTAACATTGTGCTATTTCTTCAACATGCTGGCAGACACAGAGAGCCAACAGGAAGTCTAAACAGAGCATTTCCCTTTGGGTTGAGCATGAGGAGGCTTCTTTTTCCTCTCTCATGTCACACCCTGCTTGGCATGTTCTCAATCCTCTAAGGAACAGATGCAGGAGCACATTTACAAAGCAGGACTACGATGAGCAGGCACCCACAAGGCTTGAGATGTGCCCACCCCCCTCCCTAGGCAGGCTGCCAAAGCAAAGCCCCCTCATATATTAGCTTGGGCAGATAATAGGTAGACACAGGAGTTACAAATCAGGAAGCAAACTCCCTGTGGGCCTGATTCCCATTTAGAGGGTGAGACATCCACAGTCTGGGATAGTGAGAAATTTATGGAATGGGCTCTTTTTTCCATTTCTACTCTCTTCTTTGCTGTGGTTCCTCAAACACGACTTGGTGAACAGAGCTAGGGAAAAGCAACAAAGCCTCTAAAATGGCATTTAGCTAAAACACTCAGACAATATTCTGTATTTAATTTTCATATCAGCAGTATTTTATTAAAACCTTTAGTAAAATGCAGAGAATATCTAATTTTAAAATGACAGCACTCAAACCATTCGTTACAAATTGACTTTAATTAATGTGGTTTGTCATAATTAATAGATTATTTTGACTCTCCACAGTAGCCTTCATTAGTGGTAGATGAGGGCCTGAGGTCTCCTCTCCCACAGCCTTACAGCTGCCAGGTGTTAGAATACAAGGGACATAAGTTTTAGCTTGAACTCTTCATGCTGCTGTGGAATGAATTATCAGTCTCAATTCATCCCTTTCCAGTAGTATTAAGCACAACCTAGCCATGCCTCATAGTGGGTCCATGATTTCCCCACTTGTTGACTTGGTGTTCAGACGTATAACTTGCTTTGGTCAATGGGAGATATTGCAGTAGAGGCCTGAAATGGACTCACAAATTGGAATTGCTATCTCAGCTTTTGTCACCATCAAGAGGAGAACATATTCCAGATAGCTGCTGCCGCTTCAGTGAAATGAGACCCTCAAAGTACAACCCATAAGTGCAACATCAGCGAAACTCAACCAGCCCACAGTTCCATAAACCATGGGAAATATGGTTTAGGTCACTGATATATCAAGCTTGTTGCACATTTTTGAGGTAATAGCTTACTAATGCACATATATACCAACACATACCAGCAAGTAAGCACACAGAAAATTATGCAACTAATTATTTTAGGCATTCCACCAAGCACGTTGCAGATGAGAAAATATAAACAGGGCAGGATTCTGCTTACCTGATTGGAATTCAGGAATAGATCCCTCCCTTACAAGACTGTTCAGATGTCAGGTACACACAGCTTGGGATCATACCTTTATCCTAGTTGTGTAAAACCTCAATAGGTAATATGGACTTATAGTTCACCTGATCTAGGCTGAAGTGTTTTAAGATAAGTTATAGACAATATGACAATATGGCATTATCTATCTATCTATCTATCTATCATCTAATCATCCATACATCATTCATCCATCCATCTATCCAGTGATCTATTCATTTATCCATTCGTCCATCCATCCATCCACCCACCCATTCATTCATCTATCCACTCATCCATCCATTAATGAATCCAGGCGTTGTTGCTTTCCATAGTCATATGGAATGTAAACATGACTAATTAAACCTTGAGTCAGTGCAATGTGATTTTAATAATAAATAGGATAAATTATTATTGTCCCATGATCTTTAAAATTTTTTGTCAAAACATTGAAAATGATCTTACTTTTAGATATATAGAAATGAAAAAAATAGAAAGGCTAACATTTATTTAGGATAATGTAATTTAAGATACTAGAAACAAGAATTTAAGTATTTTATTTCTTTATTAAAATCTTATCAGGAGTATTTTGAACAGGGCTTGGCTTTTTCTCCTAGTAATATAATCTATAGTGTAGAGGGAATGAGTTTTTTTAAGCTTTGGCAAATTGCCATACTCCTTTCAAAGACTGGATGAGTTTCCAATATCTTATCCTTTTGAGATTTTCATGGTGTAAAATATTCCCAAGAGTTTTCTTGATGTGAAGATATTTTTGCTGTCCTCCCTTGCTGCCTCTGGAAACTTTTTTTTTCATCCTTCTTGTCACTACCACTTTCCATATTTATATCAATAACTTTGCCTTTACTAAGTTCCTCTAGCTGCATAATGGAGGCTCCCAAATGGCAGAAGTGCCAATATTACCAAGGTCATCTATTGCTCCTATAATTTCATTTACATTTAATTCAAATTCCACTTCCAGCTTTATTACTCTTTGTTTCTTTGTTGTTCTTTCATCTTTATTGAACAGATCACTTTTTCAAACATCCATTTTGTAAATAAGTTTATCCCTGAGGGAGAAGGGGGCAATACAGCTACACACTTGCTGTTAATCATCAAGAAATATATGCACAGTGACCAATCACTGACTGACTTACAAAGAAGTGATGTAATTGGTCATTGGTCATCAAGTCTGTTATTTGCACAGTGATTTGTTGACTGAAGAGCTAGAAAGGAAATTTGTAGCTTATGTAGTTACTCACAGGGTAATGGAGTAACTTAAATTTGAACTGTGTTATTGGGTGACTGGTGTTATTTAAACTGTGCTCAGTGAAGATTGACCATATTTCTCTCTCTCTCTCTCTCTCTCTCTCTCTCTCTCTCTCTCTCTGTGTGTGTGTGTGTGTGTGTGTGTGTGTGTGTACATATGGTTAAAGTATGGATTTATAAGCCTTTTTCCTATAAAGGTAATAGCAATGCTTTGTAGCTGCTGGATATAGTCACTTGAATAATTTGCTGCTAACTCCTTAATATCTTTACAGGGCCTCTGTTTCCAAATCACAGACCCCTTAACTTTTCTCATTCTTGTCTCTTCGTGAGTCTCCCATGTCAGGAGAGCTGCCTCTCCTATGAGCTTTGTGCCTTCCTGTTGTATCTGTCATCCTTCTCCCCGACTTGGGGCAATTGGTGTCTCTCTGTGTGTTTTCAGATAGTAATTTGCCCATCCTAGAAGAAGATGGTCTGAATTTGCCTTCTTACTTTTCTTAGGGTGTCTGTTCTCTTCTTGCAAATGTCTAGACTCCTAAGAGTATTGCCTCCACACCCTGGATCTCTTAATGCTATTAATATTTAATCTGGTTTGCCACACCTCATGTCTAGTTTAGAATGTTCATTCGGAAGAAAAAGGTGCTCTCAAATTATGTGGATAATCTTGAAGTTGAATCGTTATTTAGAATACAAAATGTATTCATTAAAAAGCAAACTCATCTTGTAAGGAAAGGAAACATTTGCATTTCATAGTGAGCACACAGTTCCAATATCTTGCTTTGTCTAAGCAAGAAATAAAATTGAAGACAGTGAGCCAATTAGGAAGAAATGATCTGAATATGTATCATTGTGACAATATTCACTCATGACACTTTCTGCTCATCCTATTCAGTATATTTTAGACATTTATAATCTAGAGTCAGTGTAAAAGCCAATGGCCAGCTTCTAAATGCCAGGATTTTAAATGCCTGTCAAAAATGAGTTCGTTACCTTATTTTTTACAAGGACACTTTGTAATGCAAAAGGGCAAAATACCATACTCTCCCAGGAAATATGTGGTAAGGAGGCTAAACCAATATTTTTCTTTTTAAGATAGATAACATCCCTCTTCTCAAAGAAAAAGAGTAACTGCTGTCTCCTCCAAACTATCTTTCAGACATTTAATGAGAGCCATCTTATCCTGGGGAGTAAAAGGCAAATACCAGCTGCCTCCTGAGGGGGGCAAAGAAAGGTCAAGAAAGACCTCCTGCTGCTGGCTTTGGAGGCACCTGCTGTTTTTCTCAACCCCAAAGGGCAGTCTGTCTTTGAGCACTTAACAGTGTAGAGCAAAGAGAGTAGCCTAGTTCTGACTTGTCAATCACTAAGCTAGATTCTCTCTGAAACTCTCCTCTAGGTAATGGCATGTCATCTATGCAGCAGTCAGAGTGCCAGACATCCAGGGCTTGGACTAGGCTTCCAGGGCTGGTTGGAGTGGCCCCTGGGCCTTAAAACTAACAGAATCAAGGGAGGTGGGAAAGCCAAGGCCAGACTCAGCAGCAATAGTCCTGTGAAAGAGCTAGACTATGGGAAGAGAAACGAGATCGTAATGACCACTGCTATGATGAACGACAGGGTAATTGTTTTACTTCTTACATTTGTTCTGGACATACCAAATAGAAGGGAATTACACCAACTGAAACCCAGGGCACATGTAAATAAATACAAGTATAATACAAAGTGTCTTTCTCAAAATGTCAGAGGAAAATGTAGCTATTCTGAAATTCAACAATAGAAACTGCTGTATTTCCCATACTAGGAGTAGCAATAGGCAAGTGTGTTAGTTCAACCTGCTATCTCGGAATATCATGTATTGGGTAGTTTATGAACAATAGAAGTTTCTTTCTCACAATTCTGAAGAGTGGTTGCCTGAGATCAGGATGCCTGCATGGCGTAGTTCTGGTGAGGGTCCTCCTCCAGGTTGCAGACTGCCAACCTCTGGTTGTGTCTTCATGGGGCAGAAAGATAAAGGTCTAGTTCCATTCTTCCTAAAAGGACACTATTCCTGTCATGGGTGGTTCACCCACAAAAGCTCCACTTCTTAGTACCATCTAATTTGGGGTTAAAGTTTCAACATATTAATTTTGGCAGGGACACAAATATGCAATTCCTAACAGCAAGGCATTGAGACTGGAGATTTATATAAGCCCAAGGAGAATCAAGGACAGGTCATCAATATGGCTATTGACACATAGGCATTTGCTCATTGTTTCCTCTATTTAATTTACCTTTTAGAAATATACAAATTTATCTGCAAAAATAGGATTATGGAGGCATCTAAAACTCCTTTGATATATTTCTATGCCTTTCAACAAATACCTGCTCTCCGAAAGGCTTTCAAATTGATGTCTGCCCTTAAGGAAGAAGGGATGGGGGAAGATAACAAACAGTGAGCAAACACCATATCTGATAGTTTATAGACATTAACTAACTTAATTGCTAGAAAAAGAAAGCAAAGCATAGATAACATATATAATTATCCTAATTTTAGAGATGCAGTTCAGAGAATTTAAGTGACAAAACTCTCTGGTAATGAACAGCATCGTCGATAATGTTAGTAATAAAAACTAAAAAAGCTGCCGTTTAGTCATGAGTCAGGGCTTGGGCTAAGCGCTAGATGTATATCCTCCCAGCATCCCTCTATGTTGGCTACTGTTATTTGAATCGTATAGGTGAGAATATGAATGGTTCCTAAGAACTATGCTTCTCAAAATTCAATCTGCCTACAATAAATTAATGATCTTTTTAAAACACAGCTTCAGATTCACTAGGTCTAGGTGGAAACTGAGGTTCTCTGTTTTTAACAAGCTTCAAGTAACACAGATACTGCTGATCCATGGACCAGACAGAAGAGCTGGAGTTGAGAGTTAAAATAATTTGGTCAAGTACATGAGATTAATTCTTTTTTTTTTTTTTTTTGAGACAGAACCTCGCTTTGTTGCCCAGTCTGGAGTGCAGTGGTGTGATCATAGTTCACTGCAGCCTCAAACTCCTGGGCAGCTCAAGTGACCCTGATCTTCCCTCCTCAGCCTCCTGAGTAGCTGGGACAATAGGTGTGAACTACACCATGCCTGACTACCTTTTTTTTTTTTTTTTAAATTGTATCTGTAGTAGAGATAAAGTCTTACTGTGTTGCCCAAGCTGATCTGAAACTGCTGAGCTCAAGCCAAGCTTCTGCCTCAGCCTCCAGAAGTGCTGGAATTACTGGCACAAGACACAATGCCTGGCCCAGATTGACTCTCCGTGAAGAAAATATTAAACTGTTATTTGTTTAGTTCAAAACTCCAAGTGCATCTTGCCACCCTGTGCTATCTCTTCCTTAGGTTTAGCAGTTCAGCTTAGCGGGGAGAATGAGATGTGCACAAGATGACTGTGAGATCCAGTACTAATTGCAACACATTCTCAGAGGCAAAGATGAATTCCACCACCGTCTCTGCCACTAAGTGCTTCCTGGGATGCAGAATACCTATGAGTAATTCCAACTGGGTAAATCAAGATGATTCCCAAAAAGAGATGTCATATAAGCTAAACCTAGAAGACTGAAGAAGATTTTACACACACATAAGAATGTATATGCATGTATTTATATATAAATTATATTGTATACATACACAAATCTATAATATACAGAACTTATACACATACACATGTATATGGGTGTGTATCTATATATAATATATGTATATGAATATGTATGTGTATTACATTACATATAGACACACACACACAGATACTTATATTTTAATATATATCTTCTGCTTCTAGATAGAGGGAAGTATGCACAGATTCCATACAGTCTGAGACAGGATCAAAGGACAGCCTGATATTTTGATTGTGCTTGGGCTCTGCAGATCACAGAGATCACACTGTATTTTCTCATCCCTTCTCTTACATGAGGGACACACCAATACAGGACACTTAATGTAGATTATTGATTTGCTTTCAGGATGTTTCTCTATGTATTGGTAGAAGGTTTCATAATAGGGGCCATGGAATACTTGATCTTGGAATACCTAGAGCCCTAAATCTTGTCAATTAAAAAAATTATTTGAATTATTTGATGTTATTATTTCAATTTTATTTGAATTAAATTGCTTTTGATATTTGCTTTTAATTTTTCAACCTCATTTTCTCAAGATTTATAATTTTTTATTTGGCATTAATTTGGAAAATCAGATATCTAAATCAATGTAAGGCCATAGAAAATAAAAATATAAGAACAACTAGAAGTTTGTAAGATGATGTTCTATTTATTGGCTTTACTCAGTTATTTAAAACAAAATGTATGTGCAATAAAATTAATATAAAACTCAACACATATTGAGGAATATCAGAAAGTAAGTAATCAAATTAGGTTTTTATAATGAAACCTCATTATTAAATTATGATTTTATTTGTTTATGTTGACATTTTCTAAGAAAAATCTTTTGAAAGAAAGCATTTGAATCTTCTGATTATAAATATTTAGCCTCTTATGTTCTCATTAGATATTAGGAAGTGTATTACATATCTATATTGAAGAAGCCATTGGGAGGCTATACATTAATTGAGAAAACTATTTATTAAGAATAAATAGTCAAAGAAATAAGGGTGCTGGTGGTTATTATTCCCAAAATAGAATATTACTTCTATTAATCACAGTGTTCAGCCATAAATTTTCTGAAATTTCAGGCCAAAAATAAAATAAAGTTATATTTAGAGCTTTGCCTAGTTAGTAATCAGAAAGTTGAGTTTGGGGGAAAAAACAAGCTTTCCTCATTTTTTAACAGAAGAAGTGGTCTTATTTGGGGTTTGTTTATTTGGTTTATTTGGGGTTTATTTTCAGCTGCTGTTCAAGCAGGCACCACAGGTACAGATTGATCCACCCAGTAAAACAGGCGAGATGGTATGACCTTATAAATTTAGTCACATTTACTATGTGAGAATATTTTTACTCATTTATTTCTTTCTTCATCTTTCCATGGACAGCCTGTGAATTTGTGCAGTGAATTCTTTCATTACCACTAACCTGAATGTTATTACAATATCCTTGTTGACCTAAATTTTAAAAGAAATCCATAAAACTTTTAGTCATTATTTGACATTCAGAATTAGATTCAAATATATCTATTGGTGCCTGTGCATGTGTGTGAGTGTGTGTACCTGCTAGTAAAGACACTGAAGACATCACTGTGGCAAAAATTGATCGCTGTGTTTTTGGAGTTGCTCCCAAGCTATTTTCTGTGATATCCTGTCTCTCATTTTTTCATTTGATTTTGACAGAAATGACAGCTGAAACGTATCTCAATAATTGAGTTTTTAACGTTTCAAAAAACGATAGCTAACTCAAAGCAGCCGTTGTTCATATCTGTTGTAATTTAAAGGAATCTATGTGATCCTTGCAAAAAAAACTTTCCTAGGTTGAGGTCAAGAACGAATAATATACAGCCACAGAAAAAGCGTGACATGCCTTCTTATCTGAAACACATGAAGACACAAGGAATCCTTCATGCTAGGTAATTATTTTCAGAGCAGTTTCTATGGGACTTCATAAACCATTGACTTAATGATGAAATATTGACTCTATTTTCTCAGTGAACACTCTATTCATTTGAGCATCCCATCATTCAAACCTTGCAAATCCTTTCACAGTCTTTTTGGGAGTAGGGTCCAGATTGTCATCAGCATCTTGTCTCTAGCAGCAAAAAGTACACACTCCTCCCCCACTCAGAAAAACTGCCCTTTAGCCAACATTTTATGTCATTTAATTATTTGCAAGATTCATTAATTGGCAACAGCCCTTCCAGATTCTCGTTAGAATTAACAAAACTCCACTCTAATTTATAGATTATGTGTCATTCTTCTTCCTTAGCTTGAAAAGGGCATACATATTTCAAAATCACTTTTGAATCTTGAAATTTAAACATTTTCCCCAATGACATCTATTTTAATGAACACGATTTAAAACATGAGCTTTTGATATAAAATAAAGATAGTTTGAAAGAAAAATGGCAGCCTCTAAGTTTTCATAGAGTTCTTGCCCCTGGGGATATTTCTAGAACTGAAAACACTTAAGAGGGTGTAGAATTCTTTGTAAAGCGCTTGGCTTTTGCTTATTTATAAATAGAGGGGCAATGGCAGACAGGGGTATGAACTGTCCCTTATGAGACCTGCATTCTGGGCTCATTTCTATATCTTATCAATAATATGACTTTAGATATATGATGCTAACTCTCAAGGTCTTAGTTTTCCCATCTGTCATATGGGAAAACCCTCAATCTCAACAAATTGGCGGGGTGGGGTGGGGGGGAGGTGTGAAAACTGAACTAATACATGAAAAACAATTTTTTTATGCCTTGAATTATTTATGGAATTTTGTAATCTGAGATTTGCTGACCTAAATTGTGAGGTTAAAGGTTTAGATATAGGAATTATACTAACTTCTAGGTTGAAAATTAGCTCTGCCATTTATGATTAAGATTGTTTGCTTTCTGACATTTTAGGTTTTTATTCTTCCTAAGTATTTATCACAACTGGGGAGAAGGCATTCAAATGTTAGTATAAATGGTTAGTCTGAGTACAGAATAGGAAGACCCACAAACCTGTGTAAGGCTGCACTGCTCACTCCTTCAGGAGGATTTTCTTGGTACTCATTGTACTGCAAAGCCTGGCATGGTACTGTGCTACCCCACAGGGACCTTAGTAAGAGGCCAGGGTAGGATGCAGCTGTTCAGGGTCTAGTCTCTGCTGGGACTATGAGGTCCTAATTTAATCTCACCTAATGTCTCACGGCTTTTATTATCCAGTTCTACAGCCAGTGCATCTGAGGCACAGCCTTGCCAAAGTTACATGACTAAGTAGAGAAGCTGCAGTTTAGAACTACATTTTCTTACTTCCGATCCTGCTATCTCAATCATTATATTGTACGTTATTTGCTGAATGCATGATTGACTGAACGAATGAAGGATGAATGGGTAATAGAGATATATTTTATTACATAAAAGCGTTCCTAAGTTACGGGAAAATATTTCTGAGATAGTTATTTCTGGAATTAGTCATTTTCAAAGTTAGGATGCCACATGTCATAACTGAAGTCTATTACAGTTAATTTTACGGGGTCTGGGTTAATGTGCTATAACGAACGTGATTGTAAACAGAAAGGACACCCTTTTTTGCATTAAATGCCATTAGCTGGTCTGAGAGCACCTTGAGACTATGGCATACCCTTCATTTTTCCATTTCTTCCCTGTCAGCATGGAGCACAGGTTCTGGTACAGAGAGGGTGCTTACAAAGACTTGCTGAGGATGAGTGGATTAAATCTTTCTCTCATCCAACAAATACTTCTTAAGTCTCTGCTGCGCTGAGTTAGGAGCTGGGTCTTGAGGGGTGAGAGAATGATCTGCAGTTTCTGTTCTGATCAATATTTGGAACAAATGAAGTAGTGCTCCAAAGAAAATTGGGATGGTGTGTGGTTGAAGACAATGGGAGTAATAAGCAAAGTGGAAAAGACCTCAGAAAAGTGGTTAAAGGGGGCGTCTCTTGGCAAGCCACATATTGTATTAGATATGTGAAGGTGATTTTTAAGGAAGAGAGTAAACTGGAAGGATATGTGCATACCAGGAGCAAGTGAATCTCAGGGAGAGCAGCCCATGCAAAGGCCCTTTGCTGAGAGTGCCATGCTTTGCTTGAAAACCTCATACATGGCCACAGTGGCTGGAACAAAGTGAGTGAGGGATAGAGTAGGAAGAGATCATGTGTTAAAGGCATGAGAGAGATTGTTCATGGAAGTATCTTTTCTGTCTTTGGAATGATCTCAGTCTTTTTTTCTTTTTCTTTACGACAGAGTCTCACTCTGTAGCCCAGGCTAGAGTGCAGTGGCATGATCTTGGCTCACTGCAACCTCCACCTCCTGGGTTCAAGTGATTCTCATGCCTCAGCCTCCTGAATAGCTGGGACTAGAGGTGTGCACCATCATACCTGGCTAATCTTTGTATTTTTAGTAGAGGCAGAATTTTGCCATGTTGGCCAGGCTGGTCTTGAGCTCATGAACTCAGGTTATCCACCTGCCTCAGTCTCCTAAAGTGCTGCAATTACAGGCGTGAATCAGTGAGCCTGAACTGGAATGATCTCAGTCTTATTGCTTAGAAAAAGTATTAAAATCTTTTGCAAATGATTGGACCCTGAGTAGACTGGCAGATTAACTTACAGAGCTAGATTTGAGAAAGTTTTTCTCTCAGATTTGCATTGATTTGCTTGAATCCTTTTTTTTTTTTCTATTTTGTCCAACCATTAGTTCTGGAATATGGTACATTAAAAACAATTTGCATTGCTCCATTGCTGCTAATATCAAGGTCAATGTTGTCAAAAGTCATGGAGATGGAAGGTCAAGGTGATGCCTCACACAACTTCAGTAATTTAGGACACCGTGTCACAGAGTTAAAGTGATTGCTAAGTGGTAGGAAAGTATGAACAATTCAATATAAATGGGGCTGGATGACTTAAATGTTAAGCCTACTTTAATTTTCTACATAGCAATTATATTGCTGATTCACATATGAAAGTATTAGGAGACTTGGGATAATTGCAGATGGGGACACATCTTTTCCATTGTTCATGGGACATAACTAAATCCTCTGATAAGTTAATCATAGAACTTACGGGAAACAATTTAAAGAGCCACAACAATGATAATATCTCATCTCTATAGCACATTGTTGCCTTCAGAGCACTTTTAGGTTTGCCATTAGACAAACCAGTGAGGGAGAAAGAGACTGGCCTGGGAAGGTTAAATGAGCCTGGTGTCACTGCATGTTTATGAAAATACAGGTCTTGTGTTAATCGTATCTTCTTCAGTCGCTTCTGAATTCTTCCTCAAGAGCTCAGACTCTTAAAGGTTTCACACTTTGCCTTGCATTATGTGCTTGAAGCCCAGCAGTAACACTGGAACTTAGGTAATACAGATGCCGACTTCCCAGTTTACAGACAAAGAAACGGAGGTGCAGGGAGGTCATGTGACTTCAATCAGATAAAGTGATAGAATACTACATTATGACTTCTGAGGATTTTTTTTTCTTATTAATA
This sequence comes from Sapajus apella, assembly GCF_009761245.1. Taxonomy (NCBI): domain Eukaryota; kingdom Metazoa; phylum Chordata; class Mammalia; order Primates; family Cebidae; genus Sapajus; species Sapajus apella. The sequence goes on from NW_022437047.1 coordinate 4,824,835, forward strand.
TTTTGAATATATAAAAATTGTGACTAATCCCATGAGCTTGGGAACTTGTAGACTTAGCAACTACATCTTTTTTGCATTGAGAGAGGTATCGTTTTTCTCTATCCAAAGAGTAAATTGAATTATTTTCTCTTATGACCATTTTCTAGGATGTAATTTAGTTTTATGGACCTTTCATTTCTGGTACTCAAACTGAAATCTTATCGGCAGTACTGTTGTCTTTATTATTTTCATGTCCAGGGTATCTCTAGATGCTCTTTTTATGTTCTTGTTCTACTTTCCCCAATAACCTTTTGTAAGGACCCCCCCACACCATTCCGGTGTCTTTTGTTTTGACCCTGCTTCAATTTTAGAGTATCACCGTAAGAAATAGCACAAGGAAAGCAGTCTAAATGGAGATTAGGATCCAGCCTTTACACATAAATGAGAAACAGAAAAGAACACTTAAAATTGGAATCGCACAGGTATGAACTGTATGAATTGTTTCCATATACTTTTTTTAAGGTGTTAGCCTTTTAAGTCCTTATATTGTCTTCAACAATAATTCTCTTTTTGGAATATGTATACCATGAATGGGATACACAGGTGTAAACTACTGTAAATGGAAGGGCAAAGTGGTGATAAGATTGGGTTTTTGAATCTGGTGATCTTATGTTCAAACCTTAACTCTATCACTTATGAATTTGTGATTATGTAAAAGTTAAGGAACACCTGTGTGGTAGATAACTCACCTGACAAATGGGAAAATGATTATGTCCCTCATATAGAAGGCGTTAGGAGAATAAAGACACACAAAATAATGTGTTATGATGCCTAGTTTAGCTTAGAGATGGATTTATGTCAACCCTAGATGCACGCGAGTGGACTACTGATCACTGTTATTTTGCTTTTATGACTGCTGTATAGTGAGCACTTACTCAGCCAGGAGATCTGAATGGAGCTTGGGATTCAGTGGAGAACGAGATAAATTAGATCCCTTTCTTCATGAGGTTTACATATTAAAATAGAAAAATATAGGCCAAGTGCGGTGGCTGATGCCTGTAATCCCAGCACTTTTTGGTGGCCCAGGCAGGTGGATTGCGAGGTCAGGCGTTTGAAACCAGCCTTGCCAACATGGTGAAAACCTGCCTCTACTAAAAATACAAAAATTAGCCTGGTGTGGTGGCGCGTGCTTGTAGTCCCAGCTACTCCGGAGGCTGAAGCAAGAAAATCACTTGAACTTGGGAGGTAGAGAGGTTGAAGTGAGCTGAGATTGTGCCACTGCACTCCAGCCTGGACAACAAAGTGAGAAGAAAGAAAAAGAAAGAGAGAGAGAGAGAGAAAAAGAGAGAGAGAGAGGGAGGGAGGGAAGAAAGAAAGAAAGGCAAAATAATAATTTGGAAATGTACTGTGAATGAAATTAATAAGATGTTATTACAGAAAACAGAGAGGAAATATACTTAAAGTAGTCAGAGAATGCCTTTTGAGAGGATGTTTGACACAAAGCACCAGAAAGAGTATGCATCGTATAATCAAATATTGTGGTCAAGGCTGTTCAGCACAGGCCATATCCCTTGCAAAGGCTTTGAGATGTGATCAAACCACTTAAAACTGATGTTTTCTCAAGGCGTTCGTGATTCAATTCAGTCCTCCTTAAGTAAAAGATGAGTGTGCCTTTTTTAGACATGATCTTTAGTTCATTAAATAGATCAATTTAGCACAAGAGATATCTTTTCACATGAAGTTAAACAGTCAAATTTACAAAGTTATTACATATTACAAAGCTATACCCTGATTCTTGATGAATGTTTCAAGAACATGTTGACTTTTCTCAAGAAAAATGACAGACAAAACTGTACATTCCGTATGTGTGTGTGTGTGTGTGTGTGTGTATTCTTATTTATTAAATTATTTATTCTTCTGTTATTTTCCTCAGTGGCATTGCTAATCATCTAGTCCAGGAAAGCTACTGGAAAAACTATTTATGTAAGATAGATACCACAATAATAATAATGCAAGACAGAGAATGTCTCGTAGCCTAAGAGTGGTGCTGAATTTCCAAGGGAGAAGCTATTTATGGCTGAGAATTTATGAAAAAATTTGCAGAATAGGAAATCTATAAACCCTAATTCTATAGATGTGAAAAGGAAACTTTTCTACATGTGGAATTTCATTTTGATAAGTGACTATATATAATGTTTTATGTCAGGATTGTGCTTAGGGAAATAATAGGGAAATGTAGGTGGCTCCATGTAATAGGGGATCTTATATTTTAAGAAGTTCAGGCCTTTTTATTTTATGACAGTGAGAATTCAGACCAAAAACTGTGGAAGGTTTACTGTCAGAATGAAAATTTTCTGAGCAAGTTATCAAGACTGCCTATCAATTACTGTAATAATTAGGTCTAAAGTAAAGCATTTCTGAATTAGATAAGTCCTTTTTATTTGCACAGAATAACAGTTCATTAACTGTATTTCAAACCAATGGCAGGTTTACAGGTTATTTAATAGTGGCATATAAGCATAAAGCAGTTGAAAGAAGCCAATAGTGATTTGGATAATGCTTGTGTATATGTTTTCAAACATATTTATAAATAATAAATTAGCACTCCATGAAGAACACATGAGATCATGTTTTGACTAGGGAGTGGAAAGGGAGGGAACCCGTGATTGGATAAACAAAAAGCTGCAATGAGTCTGAGCTAGGCGGAAAATATTAACTGTAGACAACATTCTTTCATGAAGGACATGGGATAAAAATGTGTCCTTTATTTGTGCTGGATGCTGAGTGGTCTGGATGGCTCATTGTCAGAAAAAAAAACAACTTTCTTCATTGCTTTTTTGTTCTAGTAGCTCTTGCTGCATAATACATCAGCCCAAAACTTAGTGATGTGAAACAACTGTTTTATTTTGCCCATTATTTTGTGGCTCGTGAATTATAAAAGAACGTGGGTGGACAGTTCTCTCTTGGGACCCCTCACCCTGTTGCAGTCAAATGTTGTCGGGGCTGTGGTTGATTGGATTGCACATACAAGATGGTTTGCTCAGGTGGCTGGCAGGGGATGCTGGCTGGCAGCTGGGAGCTTAGCTGATGTTGTCAGCCAAAGCATCTACATGTGGCTTCTTTAGCTTTGCAGTCTTAAAATAATCAGACTTCTTTTATGGCAACTGGCTCCCCTCCCTGAGCAAAGCCCCCAAGAGATCAGAGGGCAGCTGAACCTGCATGACCTTCTGTGACCCAGCCTTAGTACCCACCCACGATCAATTCCTTCATACCGTATGGTTGAAAGCAGTTAGTCTACCCAGGCACAAAGAGAAGAAATATAGAGGCCAACTCCTTATAAAAAGAGAGTTAAAGTTTTTGTTTGGTAAAGATGATGACTGCCACAGATTTCTTAATGATTTGCAGTCATTAAGAAATCTGTGGCCGGGCACGGCAGTTCATGCCTGTAATCTCAGGACTTTGGGAGGCCAAGGCAGGCAGATCACCTGAGGTCAGGAGTTAGAGACCAGCCTTGCCAAAATGGTGAAACCCTGTCTCTACTAAAAATACAAAAATTAACCAGGCATGGTGGTGGGTACCTGTAATCCCAGCAACTCAGGAGGCGGAGGCAAATATATCCAACAATTAATTTGTGTCCTGTGTAAATTCTTTAAAATACAGATTTTCAATAGTTGCTGTTGTATCTAGGGATAAGTAAAATCAGAAATTTTCCATACTTTATCAGCTTTAAAATGTAATGAATTTTATGATACAACATTACTTTGTATACTACTGAGAGAGAAAACAGTCATACAGCTATCATGAGACTAATTCCAGAGTGCTAACATATGCAAGAATATTAATTTTGGAATTGATAACACAGTATTTTGAAATTTTAGAAATTTATGATTTTTTTCTTTTTGAGATACAATTCAGAAATCATAAAAGTTTACCCTTTTAAATTATACGTTTCACTGGCTTCACAATATTCAGAAGTTGTATAACCATCAAACTTTCATCATTTTTCTCCCCCAAATCTCATACCTATTAACAGTCATTCCCCATTTTCCCCTTCCCTCCACCCCTTAGCCACCACTAATCTATTTTCTGTCTCTGTGGTTTTTGCATATTCTGAACATTTTATATATATGGACTCATACAATATGTGGCCTTTTCTGAATGGTTTCTTATATTTACGTAATATATCAGGGTTCATCTATGTTGTAGCATGCCTCCATGTATTTTTGAATTCTTCATTATCAATGCCTTCCTTAAGAAATGGTCCCCATTATATTACATTTAGAATATAATAATACGTAAGATTAACATGCATGCATCAATATTCAATGATCACTCACAAAGCTTGATTTGAGCGGAAAGACAGGAGGGAATTAACCGTTAGATCTGCCATGTAGTCAGAAGAATTTCATACACTAAGCATGTTCTTTGTCTAAGGGTCATAGTATACTTTGTCTTAGTGCTGACCGGGCAGCACCAAGTCCTTTAATTGGTAGGAAGATTTTAAGGAGAGATCCTTGGATGCTAAATCCCACAATTAAAGCCAAATGATGCAGCCTGATTGCAGATTTCTAACTCTCCACTCTTAGTCCTTAAAATCAAGCATAGATTTAGATCGGGCAACTGAAAGCTGGCCTCTTGAAGGCTTTCATAGTTGGTTTACATGAACAGAAATGCTGTTGTGTTATTTAATTTCATGACTGGGAGGCATTGGCATCAGTAGACACCTGTATGTCCAGGTGAGTCAGGTGAGCTGAGAATCATTGGGGGACAGGTGAGAAACAGTAAGGGAGATTCTCCCGCAAACAGATGAGAAGACAAAGCCATGTGAGATTTGGTTGCAGACTCTTATTAGTATTTAAAAGGCAGAGATCAAATCTGTTTTTTGAAATGAGGTCTTGCTCTGTCACCCAGGCTGGAGTGCAGTGGTGCAAACTCAGCTCACTGTCATTTCTGCCTCCTGGGTTCAAGTGATTCTCCTGCCTCGGCCTCCCGAGTAGCCGAGATTACAGGCTAATTTTTGTGTTTTTAGTAGAGATGGGGTTTTGCCATGTTGGCCAGGCTGGTCTTGAACTCCTGACCTCAAATGATCTGCCTCAGCGTCTCAAAGTGCTGGGATTACCGGTGTGAGCTGCTGCTCCCAGCCCAATGGTTTTTGTTTAATACTCATAAGGAGGAAAGGAAGAAACAGAAGAAAAGGAAGGAGGAAAGATGAGGGAAAGAAAGACAGGACAGGTGGAAGGAAAGACTGATTTTACTAAATGACGTTTGTTTGGTTTTTGTACCTTAATTCAAAACAAGCTCTTGCTGGAAAGAATGGAGGGTGAAGAAGCCGGAACCAAAAGTATAATTAGTATCACTGCAAAGAGCTAGGGTGAGTAACTTCAGGCATGTCTTAGAGCCTCTGTGGTTCTCAAACATCTCAAACATCTCAAATGAAGGCATCAACAATTGCAAATGATCAGATCTGCTGAAATTTCCTCTACTACTTAGTTGTTCTTTGCCTAGAAAACTCCATCCTAAACTTTGGACTCTGAACACTCATCAGGAAACTGTGATGTCTCTCTTAAGCTCTTAGACATTTGAGCATTTACTCTGAGTTCTAAGTGAATAAGTGTTTGAGAATGAGTCCTTCGCTAAATTGTGAGATGTTCCAGGGCCTGAAAAAGGCTGTTTATCTTCACAACTGTGGGTTCTGACAATTGTTTGGCCAACTGTTCAGTTAATATGAAAAGAGCAAATTAAAGATGGGGCCTTAGCTCACCAGAAATTCCATATCTTAGGTTTTAGGTAATAGAGGCCTAAATTTTGGCAGAGCAGTAATAAAAAGAAAGTTAGACATGTGGCTAAGAGAAAAAAAGAGAGATGGGAAAAAGAAAGGAGAGATAAATTGAGTCCATATTCTAGGAAAAAGTTGATTCTATCAATCAAAGCAAAGTCAAGAAGAGGAATGAGTCTGGAGTATAATTCTCTGAAGTGGCACGGGAGCCATCAGCCTGATTTTAGCTTTCATGTAGATAACAATTTAGAAAATGTCAATAGTTGTGTCTTAATGTGTTGTTGTAAGAAAAAAAACGAACACCTCAAATTTGTGACATTACAGTTAATGTTTCCTAAGAGTAGGCAAATAATGATAGGGAACTGTTTTAAATTCCGTTGAAGGAATTATAATAATAGGTAAATGTAGGGGTGCCTTGGGAATGTTGTGGGTTCAGTTTCAGAGGTTTGAGACGAATGCAATAAAACAAAAGGTGCAATAAAGCATGCAACTAGAAATTTTGTTTTCCCAGTGCATATACAAATTATGTTCACATTATACTGTAGTCTGTAAAGTATGCAATAGAGTCATGTCAAAAACTGTACAGATCCTAATGAAAAAACACTATTGATTTAAAAAAGGGTAACAATCATGTGAGCCTTCAGTGAATTATAATCTTTTTGCTGATGGGGAGCCTTTCCTCAATGTTGATGGCTGCTGACTGATCAGGGTGGTGGTTGCTGAAGGTTGGGGTGGCTTTGCCACTTTCTTAAAATAAGACAGTGAAGTTTATGCTATGATTTGACTGTTTCTTTCACAAAATATTTCTCAGTAGCATGTGATGCTGCTTAATAGCTTTTACCTACAAGAGAACTGCTTTCAAAATTGGAGTCAGTCCTCTGAAATACTGGCACTCCTTTATCAACTAAGTTTATGTAATATTCTAAATCCTGTGTTGCCATTTCAACAGTGTTCACAGCATCTTCAACAGGAGTAGATTTCGTCAAAAAAAAAAGAAAAAAAAAAAACACTTTCTTTGTTCAGCCCTAAGAAACAATGCCTTATTAAAGTTTTTCATGAGTTTCCAGCAATTCAGTCATATCTTCAGCCTCTACTTCTAATTCTAGTTCTCTTGCTATTTTCACCACATCTGCCGTTACTTCCTCCACTGAAGTCTTGAACCCCTCAAAGTCATCCATTAGTGTTGGAATCAACTGCTTTCAAACCTTTGTTATTGTTGTCATTTTGACTACAGATCGTTAATATTCTTAATGGCATCTAAAATGGTGAATACTTTACAGAAGGTTTTCAATTTGCATTGCCCAGATTCATCAGAGGAATGACTACCTATGGCAGCTAGGGCCTTATGAAATGTGTTCCTGAGATAATAAAATTTGAGAGTTGAAATTACTTTTTGATCCATGGGCTGCAGAATGGATGTTGTATTAGCAGGCGTTAAATCAACACTAATCTCCTTGTACACCTTCATTGGAGCTCTGGGGTGATCAGGTGCAATTGTCAATGAACAATAATATTTTTAAAATGATCCTTTTGTGTCTGAGCAGTAGGTCTCAATAGTGGGCTTAGTAATACCATACTATAAACAGATATGCTGCCATCCAATGTTTGCAATTCTATTTATAGAGCCCAGGAAGAGTAGATTTAGCCTAATTCTTAATGGCCTTAGGGTTTCTGGAATGATACATGAGACTTAGCTTCAACTTAAAGTAACCAGCTGCATTACTTAAGAAGAGAGTCAGCCTTTCCTTTGAAGTTTTCAAGCCAGTCATTGACTTCTCTCTAGCTATGAAGGTCTTACATGGCATCTCCTTCCATTAAAAGGCTGTTTCATCTGTACTGAAAATCTGTTGTTTATTGTAGCCACCTTTATCAATTATCTTAGCTAGATCTTCGAGATTACTTGCTGTTCCTTCTACATCAGCATTTGCTCTGTTTCACTTGTACTTTTATTTTATGGAGATGCTTCTTTTCTTAAACCTCATGAAGCAACATCTGCTGGTTTCCAACTTTTCTTCTGCAGCTTCCTTACCTCTCTCGGCCTTCATAGAACTGAAGAGAGTTAAGGCATTCTTGTGGATCAGGCTTTGGTTTAAGGAAATGTTGTGGCTCCTTTGATGTTCTATCCAGACCACTAAAACTTTCTCCATATTAGCAGCAAGGTTTTTTTTTTTGCTTGCTTATTATTTGTGTGTTCATTGGAGTAGCACTTTTAATTTTCTTCAGGAACTTTTCCTGTGCATTCACAACCTGGCTCCAAGTTTAGCACAAGAGGCTTGGATTTCTGCCTGTCTCAGCTTTTAACATGCTTTCCACACTAAGCTTAATCATTTCCAGCTTTAGGTTAAAAGTGAGAGATAGGTGACTCTTTCTTATGCTTGGTCATATAGAGGCCACTGTAAGTTTATTAATTGTCCTAATTTGAATATTGTGTGCCAGGAAATCAGGAGGACTGAGAAGAGGGAGAGAAAAAGGGAACGGCTGGTTGGTGGAGCAGTCAGAACGAACATAACATTTATTGATTAATGTCGCTGTCTTATACGGGCATGGTTTGTGGTGCACAAAGACATTTACAGTAGGAGCTTCTTAAAGATTAGAACTACAGATCATCATAACAAATATAAAAACATGAAAAGGTTTGAAATATTGCAAGAGTTAGTGAAAGATACACAAAGACAGGAAGTGAACACATGCTGTTGGTAAAAGGACACTCAATGCAGGGTTGTCACAAAACTTTAATTTGTAAAAAACTCAGTATTTGCAAAGTACAATAAAATGAAGCACAATAAAATAAGCTATAATTTTATAGTCAAAATTGTGAAGAAAAGAATGAATAAATATGGTTATATCAATCATGGTTGCCCCAAGAGACAAAACCAACAGAAGATACATGTGTGTGTGTACACGCAGAGAGTGATGATTATTTTGATGTTAAAGAATTGGCTCACTTAATTGAATGTTGGTAAGTTCAAAGCCTGTAGGCAGACCAGCATGCTGAAAACAGGAAGGATTCTTGGATTATAGTCTTGAGGAAGAGTTTCTTCCTTTTGGAAACCCTCAGTTTTTGCTCTTAAGACCTTCAACTGATTGGATGACGCTCACCCATCACCGATTATCAAGGATAATCTCTTTTATTTAAATCAAACTGATCATAAATATTAAGCACTTCTATAAAATAGCTTATCAGCAACATCAAAACTGCTATTCCACCAAACAGCTGAGCACCATCATTTAGCCAAATTGACATTAAAATTAACCATTCCAAAGGGAAACATTAGGCGAGGTCGAATTTACAAATATTGAGTTGCATATACTGCTGGATTCTCTGGGTAGAAATCTTCAGCGGAGTCTCAGAAATGAAAGGAATCCATGAGCAATCAGTTTGCCTTCACACTTGTTCACCTATTTTTATTCAGAAAGTCACTTAGTCTGGAAAACGTCATTCATATGGTCGCATGCCCTATTGTTAAGTGAAGAAGTGTTTCAAGGCCTTTCATGTTAGGTTCATGTCGTGTAGCTCTGTTGCAGCATTACATTGTAAGTGCCTACCACAAAGGTTTGCTAACGAAGGCCCTTAATTTGTATTCAGATGGAAGCAAAGAGAAGGAAAAATATACAAGAAGGAGTCTTGTAATTATGCTACATAAAATTATTAGGCAATTTAGAAAATTGTTAGTGGGAAACTGCCCATCATGCATAAAAATAATTTTGATTTTGATGTACAGAGTTTAATGTAAGAGTGATTGTAGGGAGACCATGCTATTAATTTTTCCCTTAATTATCCAAGCATATTTGAATTTGTTTTAAGGAAAGTGATACTTTATAAAGTTGAGTCACGCTAGTCAAGAGAATACTTGTTTTGGTTCTATGACAGAGTTTATTTTGAAGGGCTTGCTGTGAACTGTAAAATTGGTAAGACGTGAAAGAACCATTAAATATGTCCTTCCTCTTCCCCTAATCATCACTAACAAAACGGTGCTATATTTTCTTGCAAACTAAAGTATATGTGATGTAAGCATGTTCAGGTAATTTGTGGGCTTATCTATTGTCTTAAATATAGAACTACTTTTCACTCTCATTTTTGGCATACACAGTTATTTATTCAGATAATTGTCAATGCAAAGGTAAATGTGTTATGTTAAGAAATCATGAATGTATTACCTCTCAGTTCTTGTTATAGATAATTTCTTGCAAATTTTAAGCTAGAGAGTCAATATTTAATCAGAGCACATCTTCACAGGATTCAAAGTATATCACATCAGCTTTGGAATGCAGTTAATTTGCATTAATGTGTTACAAATCAATGTTCTGTAATATTTTTGGAACTGTAAAACATACCTTTCAAGACAAAGTTCAAATTCTTTAGTATGTAATGTGTAGTTAACCTATTCTAGAATGTCTGCTCTTACTCAGAGCCACCCTGTAGGGGATTAACCTAACTCAGAGCCGCCCTACAGGGGATTAACTTGGCCCTTTAATTCCTGTATTTGTATCATGTGTCTAAGCACCCACCTGAATAGCAGGAAGATGGCACCAAGAAACATATTCAGTCAATTTGTATAGAGTGCCAATCTCTGAAAGATGAAAGACCTGTAAGTTCTTGTATAAACGTAAGACGGTTGTCCATAGAACGGAGAGAGAGGAGGAAAGAGGTAAGGGCCAGCTAGGCCCCCAGGGAAAGTGAACGCAAGTCCCCTTTGGGCCCTAAGAATGAAATACTTACCTTTGCCTGGCTTCACTTGCTGTCATTGGTAGACACATAGAGCCCCCTTGCCTGCTTTAGTCTTGTTCTTTCTTCTCAGCCTCGTATAGCAATACCTCTTATATCCTGCCTTCACCCACCCTTTCTCAGTGATTTCTGAATAAATCTTGTCTTTCACTCCCTTATGCCCGTACATACAGGATACCTGCTATGCAAGGATGATGTGGGAAAGTCAGATTTAAAGTCACCTCCAGACTCCACCTTTGATGGACTTTATAATATTATGCATATCATTTCAATCCTCAGATTTCTCATGTCTAAAATGGAGGAAATAGCACTTAACATGGAGGGTTTCAGAGTGATTAAATGAGGTATTATCCACACAACCCCTGTAATGGTGTCCAATACTGTGGTTCTCAATAGATTATAGCATGATTTTGCCTGAAAGTTGAGGCTGATTTTAATCCAACTTTTAATATTCAGATTTATCCATCATCCCCTGATTCAGTCCCAAATCACTCATTCTGTCCCTTCAGCTCCCTAAGAATCCACTTATACATTTTTATACACTAAGTCACATTGTAATCATTACAATTTCTCCAAAATTAAAATAGCAACTTTTTCTGGTTCTCTGAAAATATAGGTAAAAGAGACTGATGATGCTGCAGGGCCCAGAGGTGGACATGGTTCAATCAGAGAGAGAGAGAGAGAACTTGTGGAAGTGATGCTTGAGTTGAAATCCCAGGACTGAGTATTGACAATGGAAGAAGAGAATAGTATTCCAGGCAAAATACATGTACATAGATTACAGGGAAATTATGTGCAAAGAAGGAGCATAGTGAAACTCAGGCTCTGCAAAGCCAGTTTAGTGGAGACAAGGATTCCCTGGGTTGTGGTAGGGACTGTAAGGGAGCAGTGAACAGTGTTGATGTCATTCTATAAATAATACTAATAGGACCACTTATTGAGTACTTCTTACATACCAGAAGTTCTTTGAAGGTTTCATTATATTAACTTATGCTATTGTCCACAGCATTCTAAGGTGGTTGCTGTTAGAATTCCAATTTTACAGAAGGGGAAACTGAGGCACAGGAACGTGCAGTAACTCCCAGAATGTTCACAGTCAGTGAAATGGTGGATTCTGAATACAAATAAACACAATGAGGCTCCAGGCTTTCTGCTTATTATCTTGGAGCAGCCCAGCCTCAGCGAGCAAGGGGAGGACCTGGAAGAGTGAGCTTCCCGGCACGTCTGTACGTGTGCACTGGCTTTGTAACATCAGTCTGGCTGTAAAGAACTGATGAGAAGGAGGACAGAAGGGGAGCTGGCACACTGGTTAGGTGAAATGCAAAATCTCAATGAGTGAGGATGGTAATTCGGACTAGAATAGCTAGAGAGTGTTATTTTGTGAAGGAAACTTCAATTTAACCAGAGCACCTCCAAGTGAAGGCTTTGAATTGGAAAGAAGGTTGTAAATCGCTATTAGAATTTGCCATTTTAGTGATTGAAACATTTTAGGGCCAAATGTGCCATGCTGCACCTTTACAGAAGGAATTATTTGAGGGAAATAACTACCAGCTCCTACAGAAGATTGTGTCTAAAATGTAAGTTGAGGGAAAAAGGAAATTCACTTTCTCTCCATGTGGGGACTGACTGAGGTGTTGTACAACCAGATTTGGGAAGAGTATCTTTTGAATTTAATTAACTGCTATGTATGAACTAGTAAGATCAAATCACCCATGAGGTAGATATTTTAGGAACTCAGTGTAAATGTGGAAAAAAGCTGATGTTATATTCCAAATATGTAATAAAAATATTAACCAAAAAGTGTTATTAGTTTATGCAAATAAAAAGAGGAGGTAAGAAGGTGTAGGATACTATACATCATTCATTGGGAACATTAGAACTTTGCAGGTTAATGTCCATCATGGAAAAGTTATAACATTATGTTTCTTGTGGGAGAAAAACCCTCCAGTGTAAACACAGTTACTTACTTATTTATTTGAAACAGGATCTCACTCTGCTGCCCAGACTGGACTGTAGCAGTATGATCATAGCTTACTCTAACATCAAATTCCAGGGCTCAAGCAATTATCCCTCCTCAGGTGTACCACCATGCCCTGCTATTTTTTTTTCTGTTTCTTTTTTTGCAAAGACAGAGTCTCCTTATGTTGCTTAGGCTGGTCTCAAACTCCTGGCTTCAAGCAATCCTCCAGCCTCAGTCTCCCATAGCACTGAGATTACAGAATACTTAAAAAAAAATCAGTCAGATATTTAAGTCTCACAAGCTTTTCCTAAAGATTTACTGACCTGCTTCTTCAGATGAAAAATACATTTTGTAATAATTTTTTTCTGAAAAACCAAACCCTCAAAACTGTAATTGGGATGGATATGATTAGTGAAGCACACTAAACTTAACCGTGCAGGGATAAACCAAGAATGCTATTGATGTTTATAAGGAAATACAGGTATTAAATTCTAAACTAGACTAGTGTCCACTGCTGAACTCCCTTGAGTTTAGTGAAATTATCTATTTTCCCAAAATGGAAATCCATTAATGGGAATGACATCATAATTTCAGGAAAGATTCTTAGATTTTAATATACTTTGTCTAATTTAAGGCATATGGAGCTACCAAGAATTGAAAGAGAACATATTTAGATAATTGAAACAGAGTTTAAACATTCCAGAAATAACTGTCTGCACTTTCAAATGCAAGGCCCTGCTTGGGTTTGGAACAACCCAGTTTTTCTTGATCACTTGTCTAAAACATTAACTGAGAGCCACACAACACAATCTCATTTTATAAAAGTTGTCTCTATTACTTAGAAAAAAACTAATTTTTTTTGTGCTTTTGCAAGTTACTAATGTCTTTCCATTAAATTATTTGCCTTTTTTTTCCTTCTGCCCAAAATCTGATTAGGACATAACGGATTGTGTGTGGCTTGTTAATGGAGCATTCGTTCATTGCAGATTTATATGTCCTTAAAAAAGTGCAACCCTTTTGTGGAAATAATGTATTTTGAAATCATATATTTTTATATACATGTTTCTAAAAGTTTATCATGTAAAATGTAGGAATAGACATTTTTACAAACAAAACACAGTCAAGTGGTTCTGCTATTCAAACGGAGTAGCATGATATTTTAGAATTTATTTTCAGTCTTTTACATATTTACCCTGTTTTTCTTTGATATTTGTATTCTTCTAGGTTTGTTTACAGAGTTGTAATAAGCATTTGTGTGAGGGTAGTTTGTATGGTAAGTGACAGAAACTCAGCTCAAACACAGTAATATACTCACAGAATGTATTGGTTTGTATTGTTCCTCTAAGAAGGTATGATCCAGAAACTCAAGAGAAGTCATCAAAGACTCAGTTTCTCTACATCTTTTTCTCCTCACTAAGCAAATGGCCTGTAAATCTTTTCTCATTTCTCCCTCTCTTCCTGAAGGACCTAGTAGAGTACTTTCCTACTGAAATATCTGGCTGCGGTCAGCCTATAGCTCAGTCTGGTTTTCTGGCTTGTTTTGTGCATGTGTTTTTTGTGCTTTAATTTGCCATTGTGTCCTGGTAATGGAAGGAAACAATCCCCAGAGATCTTGTCACACTAAGTCTGTTGCACAATTTAAGACATTCAATAATACCAGCTGTTCTAAGTAGAACAGAAGTCATAATTAGGGATGCAATGATTTCACACTAAACTGTAGTTACAGAACATATAACTACATTTTAATGCTCATCAATTTTTATCTTATACTGTATTTATCTTCAAGGAACAAATGAACCAAGTGAATTGGATCTAAGATACACAGAGCTGAATTTATCTAATATTCCCTTTCTCATCTTCTGCTGTAAAATATTTCTTCTTACGTAAACTACCTAAGAAGTATCTTTTCCTCCCAGAATGCTGTAGCTTTGTCTGCTTAAATCCAAATTATACAAAATGGTACAGCCGCTCTGAAACATATTTTAGCAGTTTAATACACAGTTAAACATATAATTGCCATGTGACCTCATCTTCCCACTTCCAGGAAATTATTCTAAAGAAATAAAATTTATGTTCATATATAAACGCGGATAATAATTTTTAGAAAAGTACAATTGCCAATAACTGGAAACAACCCAAATTTCTTTCAGTGGCTGAATGGACAAAAACTATGGTATATGCGTACAACAGACAATAAAAAGGGAAAAATTATTGATATGTGCAATCTGGATAAATCTCTAGAGGCATTACTATAAGTGACTGTAGCTAGATTAAACACTTTGTAATTCCATTTATGACATTCTGAAAAAGTAAAACTATAGGGACAGATTGGAGATTGCCAGGGATTGGCAGTGACAGAAGGGTGTGTTAATTAAAGGGGCAGCGTGACAAATTTCTTCGTAGTGCTGGGATCATTCAGTATCTGTTTGTGCTGGTGGTTCCAAGAATCTTCACATGGGCTAAACTCATAAAACTGTATAGCAATAATGTCAATATTACTGACTGTTAAAAATTCAAGATATCTGTGAGTGAACCTTCACTGGTTCCATCACAGGCAAATAAAATAAATAAGTAACACCACCAGTAATTCATATCTGTTGTCATTTTCCAAAGCTCTGAAGCCCAGCATGACATCATGCTTGGTTTTCCAAAATTAAAGATGCTTTTGATCTTTATATGACACACACAGTACTGTGGGGACATCTTGGGAGATAATGAGTTCAGGTGCTATGTTGGGATAAGTGAACACTTGTTAAATGTCACAGGGAAGAGAATAGAGAAAAAGTTTATGCAGCAACAATAATGTATTCTTAGCATAACACATGGAAGCTTATGAAAAATTATTAAAGACTTTGTACTCAATTACCAAGAAAAGTCTGTTATATAAGAGATCTGGATCATTCCCAGCAGATGTAGGGCTAAATTGTTGGTTGGTGTCCATCTGTAATATTGAATTTCCCAAATGCTTCTATAGTGCTTACTCAGCTCTGCTTAGAAAAGTTTTATCATTGCATTTATTTTTTCTTTTCATGGCCATAACTGAGAATGGTATTAAGAACCAGACTATGCCCCAGTTCTTCATCTGCTTACTCCTTTAAATTAGTGAGAGTTTGCTCATTCTAGTTCAGTACCTGAGTACCTACAATTAGTGGTTTATAGTATTAGCACAGCTTTTGAAAAGGACCCCTTTGTCTCTTTAAAGCACCTTTAAACTTTCTAGAAAAAAACATGTAACACTGTCTTAAAAACAGTCCCTTCTGTGTACATAATTTCAACTACATTCATTTCAACTTCAAACTTGTCCAGGGAAAATAGGCCCATCAAGCAGTGCTTGCATTGTTAGATTGAGAACGAGAAGGAACTGTGACTATATTTGCTTTTGAGAATGTAATAATTTACATGCAATATATGATTGTTTAGTTAAGCAGCAGTGATACAGAGGAGCTTCACCTTAGCCTCATCCGTTGGTTGTGCACTTGTGATTCCAGTACACTTGTTTAAGACTTGTGAATATGTTGTTCATTCAATCAACAGAGGTTTATTTTTGCCTACTCTGGACCAGAAATCAGACATAAGCTTAGGATATTTAAAAGATACTTATATGTGTGTTTGGGGAAAGGGATAGGAAAGAATAGAGAAAACAGAAAAAAGTACATGTTTTAAGATATGTTTGATAAAATCTGGGTTGATCAAATTTAAACAAGAGTCCAGAATTTGTAATGTATTAATATGCACAGTGACCTTTCAAGAATGGAATCTAATGTGCAGGGATTCTCAACTCTCTCTGACTGTGAAAGACCGTTATTTTTTCTCAGAGAAGTTTATAATTGTAGTATCCTTTTCTACACACTTTGCAAAAATGTATGGATGATAGTAGAAAGAATTATCTTTCATGTCTTAGATATTTAGTGTTGATTATTATCAGCCATGCTCCTTACTGCCTCAGAGCCAGGGAAATAGCAGGCAGTGCCTGAAGTGTTGTTTGCCAGGCTTCTGGTAACATATAACATTGTTTCTTATTTTGTTTTGTTTTGTTTTGAATTACTGTTTTTCAAATAAGAATTTAGTATTGTCAGTGGTCTGAATTCTGGAAATATGTACATACAAATTTGTTTTAATTTTTGGAAAAACTAGATGATTACGGCAGTTTTGCTATGTGGTAAATTATATTCTATGCCTGGGTAACAGTTGTCAACTAAAAATGGCAGATTTGCTGTCAGAACTTGGTGAGAATAGCACACTCAGTGTATAAGTAGGGTTCCTGCCATAACTACGTTGAGTATAGAATTATATAAATGATACATGAGTTTTTAGTAATTTGAGGAAAAATTTAGTATCTAAATACATTTTCCTTTCTGTTGCCCCATTTATTGCCAAGGTAAGGGTGACTTTTGATTAGGGAATTAACTTCTTAATTCCAGGTAAAGAGCTTGTGCACATCAATAGAATTTTGTTCAAATATATTAGATTGTAGAGTAAAAATCAGTTTCTAGAAAAACATGTTGGCTTGCCATTGAAGATTATTTTTCTGACATCCAAAACAATTTACGAACTGTTTCAGTGTAGCATTATATTTAATATAATGTAATCATAATTTAAACTGTTTTAGGAAAATGTCATTTTATTAACAAACCACCATAGTCCATCAAACAGGTATCTGTAATATACTAGCATGTTAGCTTAAAATGATTTTGTATATATTATCATTATAATCATATATATCTAATGATGGAATAAAGAGAACTGATCCACTGTACTGTTATTGAATGTGAATTTAGAATATGTTATATGTTAATGCAAGCTTGCTATATTTGGCTGATTCTGGAAGGAGTTGAAACCTTAATTGATCAGTCACTTGAATCAGCTGAAACTTTGAATGAAGATTTAAAATGTTCTTAATTTAATCAAATTGGTGATTTTTTTTTTTTCTGAATCCACTATGTGGAGGGAAACACAAGCAAACAGTAATTACCATTATGAAAGTTTTGTATAATTATGGTGATACTTTTAAGTCTATTTTTAAAGAGCTTTATTGAGAAACAATTCACATACTATATAATCCCCCTTTTAAAATAGGTAATTTAAACGTGTTTATATTTAGAGCTGTGCAATCACCACCACTATTTAATTTTAGCATATTCTCATCACTCAGAAAGAAACCTCATACCATTAGCTGTTAATCCACATTCACCCATTTTCCATCCCCTGACAACCACTAACCTACTTATGTTTTGCCTAGTATGGACATTTCATACAAATTGAATCCTACAACATGTGATTATTTGTCTCTGGCTTCTATAAATTAACAAAATGCTTTCAAAGTTTATATGTGTTGTAGGATGAAATATCTTAGTCTTTTATGACTAATAATATTCCATTGTATGGCGATATCAAATTTTGTTTATTGGTTCATCAGCTGAGGGACATTTGGCTTCCATCTATGTGTTGGCTGTTGTGAATAATGCTTCTATAAACATTTGCATGCAAGTTTTTGTATGGACTATTTTTTCTCTTCTTTTGAGCATGTACCTAGGACTGGAATTGCTGGATCATATGGTAATTCTGCATTTAACATCTTGAGGAACTGCCAGATTGTTTTTTGTTTTGCAGAGTGGCTATAGCATTTTAAAACCCACCAGCAAAAATGTGAGGGTGCCAATTTCTCTATATCTTCATCCACACATACTATTGTCTGCCTTTTTGATATTAATCATCCTGTTGGATGTGAAGTGGTACCTCATGGAGGTTTTGATGTGTATTTCTTGATGAATGATAATGAGCATTTTTATATGTTTATTGGCCATTTGTGCATTTTTGGATTAATATTTTTCAAATGTTTTTCCCAAAATAAATAGGTTATTTGTGCTTTTATAATTTTTATGATATTTTCATATATTGTGGATACAAGTCCCTTTTGAGGAATGTCGCTTCCAAATATTTTCCCATTTAGTGAATTGTCTTTTCGTGTTATAAAATTGTATCCTTTAGAGCACAAAAGAGTTAATTTTGAGAAAGTTCAATTTACATATTTCTTTTTTATTGTTGTTGACATTTTGTTGTTATTTCTAGTAGTAAACTGTTGCCTGGCCCAAAGACACAAAGTTTTACTCTTGTGCTTCTTTTAAAATTTTTATAGTTTTAGCTATTACGTTTAGGTCTATGATCTATTGGAGTTAATGCTTCATGTGGTATGAGGTTAGGTTCCAAATGTATTCTTTTGCATGTGGGTATCTACTTGTCTCAGCAGCAAAACAACCAGCTAGAATCAAATGGCAGGATCAAATTCACACATAACAATATTAACCTTAAATGTAAATGGGCTAAATGCCGAAATCAAAAGACACAGACTGGCAAATTGGATCAAAAGTCAAAACACATCAGTGTGCTGTATCCAGGAAACCCATCTCATGTGCAAGGACACACATAGGCTCAAAATAAAGGGTTGGAGGAAGATTTACCAAGCAAACAGAGAGCAATAAAAAAGCAGGAGTTGCAATCCTAGTGTCTGATAAAATGGACTTTAAACCAACAAAGATCAAAAGAGACAAAGAAGGACACTAAATAATGGTAAAAGGATCAATGCAACAAGAAGAGCTAATGATCCTAAATATATACGCACCCAATACAGGATCACCCACGTACATAAAGCAAGTTCTTAACAACCTGCAAAGAGACTTAGACTCCCACACAATAATAGTAGGAGACTTTAAAACTCCACTGTCAATATTAGACAGATCAACGAGATAGAAAATTAACAAGGATATACAGAACTTGAATTCAGATCTGGACCAAGGGGACCTAATAGACATCTACAGAACTCTCCACTCTAAACCCACAGAATATACATTCTTCTCAGCACCGCATTGCACCTACTCCAAAATTGACCACATACTTGGAAGCAAATCACTCCTCAGCAAATGCAAAATAATGGAAATCATAACAAACAGTCTCTCAGACCACAGTGCAATCAAATTAGAACTCAGGATTAAGAGACTAACTCAGAGCTGCACAACTTCATGGAAACTGAACAACTGGCTCCTGAATGTCATCTGGATAAACAATGAAATGAAGGCAGAAATAAAGATGTTCGTAGAAACCAATGAGAACAAAGACAAAATGTACCAGAATATCTGGGACACATTTAAAGCAGTGTCTAGAGGGAAATTTATAGTAATAAATGCCCACATGAGAAGCGAGGAAGGATCTAAAATCGACACCCTATCATCAAAATTGAAAGAGCTAGAGGAGGAAGATCAAGAAAACTCAAAACCTAGCAGAAGACAAGAAATAACTAAGATCAGAGCAGAACTGAAGAAGATAGAGACACAAAAAAATTCTTCAAAAAATCAAATTCAGGAGCTGTTTTTTTGAAAAGATCAACAAAATAGACAGACTGCTACCCAGATTAATAAAAAAGAAAAGAAGAATCAAATAGATGCAATAAAAATGATTAAGGATATGTCACCACTGATTCCTCAGAAATACAAACCACCATAAGAGATTATTACAAACAACTCTATGCACCTTAACCAGTAAATCTAGAAGAAATGAATAAATTTCTGGAAACTTGCACCCTCCCAAGACTAAACTTGGAAGAAGTTGAAACCCTGAAGGGACCAATAACAAGGGCTAAAGTTGAGGTAGAAATTAATAGCCTACAAACCAAAAAAAAAGTCAAGGTCCAGATGGGTTCACAGCCGAATTCTACCAGATGTGCAAACAGGACCTGATACTAGTCCTTCTGAAACTACTCCAAACAATATAAAAAGAGGGAACCCTTCCCAAATCATTTTTTGAGACCAACATCATCCTGATACCAAAACCTGACAGAGACTCAACACAAAAAGAAAACTTCAGGCCAATATCCATGATGAACATAGATGCAAGCATCTTTAATAAAATACTGGCAAATTGATTGCAACAGCACATCAAAATGCTTATCCATCGTGATCAAGTAGGCTTCATCCCAGGGATGAAAGGCTTGTTCAACATACACAAGTCTATGAATGTAATCCACCACATACCAAAATCAAAGACAAAAACCACATGATTATCTCAGTAGATGGAGAGAAGACCTTTGACAAAATTCAACAGCTCATTATGCTAAAAACTCTAAATAACCTAGGTATCAATGGAACATATCTCAAAATAGTAAAAGCTATTCATGTCAAACCCACAGCCAATATCATACTGAATGGGCAAAAACTGGAAGCATTCCCTTTGAAATCTGGCACTAGACAAGGATACCCTCTTTCACCATTCCTATTCAATATAGTACTGGAAGTTCTAGCCAGAGCAATCAGGCAAGGAAAACAAATAAACATGTTTGTATATTTAGAAGACCCTATCGTCTCTGCCCAAAATCTCCTTAAACTGATAAGCAACTTCAGCGAAGACTCAGGATACAAAATCAATGTGCAGAAATCACAAGCATTGCTATACACAAATATCAGACTAACAGAGAGCCAAATCAAGAGCGAATTCCCATTCACAATTGCTTCAAAGAGAATAAAATACCTAGGAATATATCTGACAAAGGATGTAAAGGACCTCTTCAAGGAGAACTACAAACCACTGCTCAAGGAAATAAGAGAGGACGCAAACAGTTGGAAAAACAGTCCATGCTCATGATTAGGAAAAATTAATACCCTGAAAATGGCCATACTGCCCAAAGTAATTTATAGATTCAATGCTATCCCTATAAAGCTACCAATGACCTTCTTCACAGAACTGGAAAAACCACCTTAAAATTCATAGGGAAACAAAAGAGAGCCCACATAGCCAAGACAATCCTAAGCAAACAGAACAAAGCTGGAGGCTTCAGGCTACCTGACTTCATAGGATACTATAAGGCTACAGTAATCTAAACAGCATGGTACTGGTACCAAAAGAGAGATATAGACCATTGGAACAGAACAGAGGCCTCAGAGGAAACACCACACATCTACAACCATTTGATCTCTGAAAACCTGACAAAAACAAACAATGGGGAAAGGATTCCCTGTTTAATAAACGGTGTTTGAAAACTGGCTAGCCATGTGCAGAAAGCAGAAACCGGACCCCTTCCTGACACTTTACACTCAAATTAAATCCAGACGGATTAAAGACTTAAGCATACAACCTAACACCATAAAAACCCTAGAGGAAAACCTAGGCAAAACCTTTCAGGACGTAGGCATAGGCAAGGACCTCATGACTAAAACACCAAAAGCATTGGCAATAATAGCCAAAATAGAAAAATGGGATCTAATTAAACTCCAGAGCTTCTGTACAAAAAAAGAAACAATCATTAGAGTGAACCGGCAACCAAAAGAATGGGAAAAAATTTTTGCGATCTACCCATCTGACAAAGAGCTAATATCCAGAATCTACAAAGAAATAAAACAGATATACAAGAAAAAAACAAACAAACAAAAAAAACAAAGAACTCCATTCAAACGTGGTGACGGATGTGAACAGACACTTTTCGAAAGAAGGCATAGATGAGGCCAACAAACATATCAAAAAATGCTCATCATCACTGGTCATTAGAGAAATGCAAATCAAAACCACATTGAGATACCACCTCATGCCAGTTAGAATGGCAGTCATTAAAGAATCTGGGACAACAGATGCTGGAGAGGACGTGGAGAAATAGGAACACTTTTACACTGTTGATGGGAGTGTAAATTAGTTCAACCATTGTGGAAGGCAGTGTGGCGATTCCTCAAGGACCTGGAAATAGAAATTCCATTTGACACAGTGATCCCATTACTGGGTATATATCCAAAGGATTATAAATCGTTCTATTATAAAGACACATGCACACATATGTTCATTGCAGCACTGTTTACAATAGCAAAGACTTGGAACCAATCCAAATGCCCAATGATGATAGACTGGACAATGAAAATGTGGCACATATACACCATGGGATACCCTGCAGCCATAAAAAATTATGATTTTGTGTCCTTTGTAGGGACATAGATGAATATGAAAGCCATCATTTTCTGCAAACTGACACAAGAACAGAAAATCAAACATCACATATTCTTACTCATAGGCCGGTGGTGAACTATGAGAAAACATGGACACGGGGATGGGAGCATCACACAGTGTGGTCTTTTGTGGGGGGCTAGGGGAGTGACAGCAGGGGGTGGGAAAGTTGGGGAGGGATAACATGGGGAGAAATGCCAGATATAGGTGACGGGAGCATGGAGGCAGCAAACCGCCTTGCCATGTACATACCGATGCAACAATCCTGCATGATCTGCACATGTACCCCAGAACCTAAAGTACACTTAAAAAAATAGGGTGCTTAGCATCTTGGGCTCCGTGGTAGAGGCAGCATGTGTGGAGTTAAAGGTCAGTTGAGGAAAATGCAGATTTGTTTTTCTGTACTTTGATTTGCAAGCAGGTGATTTGAAGTATCTCAGATCTTACAGCACCAGGAATCCCGTGTACAAGTTTCAATAATGCCTATGGCCAATCCTAACATTGTCTTGTCTTCTCAGTGCAAATGTGTTGCTAACATGAGAGGCCCCCAGGATTCTGGAAAGTGCATTTGGCTAGAAGTCAGGAGACCTGGTCCTTCATTCTGTCCTGCTGTTAATAATGCCGGTAATAAAAATAGTTCACACTCCTGTACAAAATATATATATATATATATATATATATATATATATATGTATTCAGCAGCCATATAGAAAATCAATTGACCCTAAATGTGAGGATTTATTTCTAGACCCTCAAGTCTATTCCATTGATTTACATGTATATTGAAATACAAATTCCATAGGACTTGATTGCTCTCTTGATTACTGCAAGTTTGTAACAAGTGTTGAAATTATGAAGTGTGAGTGCTCTGCTTTGTTCTTTCCCAAGATTGTTTTGGCTGTTCTATAATCTTGAAATTCTTTATGAACTTCAGGAGTAACTTGTCAATTTTGGCAAAAAGACCAGCTGGTGTTATGGTAGGGATCTCATTGACTCTGTTCATCAACTTGGAGAATATAGAAATCATAACAATATTAAGTCTTCTGATTCATATACATTGAGTCTCATTTGAAATATTTAGGCTTTCTTAATTTATTCAACAATGTTTATTGCATAATGGAAGATGTACTGTTTTTTTGTAAATTTATTTTTAAGTGTTTCATTCTTGATGCTATTTAAGTGGAGGTTTTTTTTTTTTTTTGTAGTTTCTATTTCTCTGCTTGCATTACCCTTCTGCTTTTGCATGTTGATCTTTTCTTTAACCCACTAGAGCTCATAGCAAATTATTCATAGTTATTTTAAATTTCTGTTCTGCTAATTCCAAAGTGTGTATTATACCTAAGTCTGGTTTTGATGCATGGTTTGTCTCTTCAGGCTGTGTTTTTTTATTTGCTTGTTTGTTTTACTTTTGGTGTGTCTTATAATTATTTTCTTGAAAGCCAGAGTTGGTATAGTGGATAAGAAGAACTGAGAAAATTGTTATTTGATGTGAGGTTTCATGTTCATTTTCCAAGGAGTTAGGCTGTGTTTACTGTTTGCTGTAGTTATGTTTTCAGACATTAAAATTTTCTCTAATGATGTGTTTTGGTCATGCCTGTCATCTTTGGGTTCTCCTAGAGACTCCTTAAACAGTTCCCTAGCCTTGTAGGTCTTTTTGTTCTATCCTATTGTTATAGAAGTGTCCTACTGGTGTGGTGATAAGCTGCAGTGGGAGGGGAAGCATTCTATAATCCTGTGATTAGATCTTAACCTTTTAGTGAATCTGTGTCCCTGAGATGTGACCATCACAAGTACTTTTTGGCTTTCCCCCTTCCTCAGGTGAAATGGGTTTTACTAGACTCTAACCAATCTCAGACAAAGGAAATACACGACTCCAGCCTACTCTAGGCTTTCTGCTTGGGTAATATTATTTCCCTTAAGAGCAGACCTTTCTTAAGAACAGAGCACTCTGAGTATATTTCCAGAAATAACCCCAGGGATTTTTTCTCCAATCTTCAGTCTGAGACGCCTGGTAGGGCTCCTGAAGGTAAAAGTTATGCAAGTGTGTGAGGGTTCCCCCTAAGGCCTCAAGAGAAATTTTAATTTCGCATTATAGACTGCACTCAGTCTCCAGGAATGTGTAAATTCTTCTTTAATGATTTATGACTGTTGCTGTCTCCAATAGTGGCTTCTTTTGTTCCTTGTAAGCTGTGATTTTCTGTATTCAAATATGTCTCTAATTTTGTATAATGGTGATTTGCCCTGTGACTTAAATTCTCTGATATGTCTAAGAAAAGTTATATATTTCCAGATTTTTTTTTTTTTTTTTGTGTGTGTGTGTGAGGACAGGACAAGGATGACAACTTTTAGGCTTTTTACATGTTGGATTGTTGGATTGAAAGCTGGAAGTTCTCAATGGAATTACTTTCCTTTTTTTTTTTTTTTTTTTTTTTTTTTGAGACAGGGTCTCACTTTATTGCCCCAGCTGGAAAGCCGTGAATGTGATCTTGGTGCACTGCAGCCTTTGCCTCCTGAGCTCAAGTAGTTCTACTGCCTCAGGCTCCTGAATAACTGGGACTGCAGACATGTACCACCACGTCCAGCTAATTTTTGTAATTTTTTTTTTTTTTTTTGGTAAAGATGGGGTTTCACCATGTTTTCCAGGCTGATCTCAAACTCCTGGGTTCAAGCAATTCACCCACCTTGGCCTACCACAGTGTTAGAATTACAGGAGTAAGGAACTGTGCCCAGCCTGAAATTAGTTTCTTAATTTCATTTTCAGATTGTTCATTGCTAGTGTATAGAAATACGACTGATTTTTGTATTTAGGCATCACATCCTGCAATCATACTGATCTTTTAAATGCTTTCCGGTAGGGTATATTTGGGTATGTGTTTGTGTGTTTTTCGTCTTCAAATAGAGATGGTTTTACTTTTTCATTTTTAATCATGTTTTTTTATTTCTTTTCTTGACTGATTGTCCCAGCTGAAACCTATACTGCAATGTTGACTAGAAGAAGCAAGAACAGGCACGGTATTAGATTTTTATTTTAGGGGGAAGTCCTCTATGTTGCATCATTTGTTATAATGGTGTTGGTTTATCATAAATGCTCTTTATGAGTCTGTGAAAATTCTTTTTTATCCCTAGTTTTCTGAGAGTCTTTCTTATAAAAGAATGTGAGATTTTTAATGCTTTTCCTACTATCATGGAGATTAGAACTTTTTATATTTGTCCTTTAGTCTATTGATATGATGTACTACACGGATTAATTTTTGGATATTAAGAAAATCATCAATTTACACAGGAAGTAGAACATGTTTATGCTGTGTAATCTTCTTAGTTATATGTTGCTAGATTTGGTTTACTACTGTTTTGTTGGGTTTTTTTGTATGACTGTGTTCAGGAGGAATATTGGTCCATAGCTTTGTGTTCGTGCTTGTTTTGCTTTCCTTATGAGGTCTTTCTTGCTTGGTTATGTATCAGAATAAGAATGGTCTTATTTTGAATTGATAATGATTCTTCCTCTTCCTTTATTTTTTGGAAGATTTACGAAGGACTGATATTAATTCATCTTTAAACATTTGGTAGATTTTATCAGTGAAGTCATCTGGGCTTGGTCTTTTATTGTGAGAGGTTTTTAAATTACTAAACTGACTTTATTTATTATACATATTCAGATATTTTATTCTTTATCAAGTCATTTTTTATAGCTTATACCCTCTTAATAACTTGTCCATTTCATTAAGATTATTTAGTTTGCTAAATAAACAGTTGTTCATAGCATACCTTATTCTTATTTTCCTCTAAGGTTGGAAGTGATACCTCCTCTTTGATTTCTGACTTTTTGCTAAAGTCAGAAATCAAAGAGGAGGTATCACTTCCAACCTTAGAGGAAAGTCACTTCTGCATTCATGATTAGTCTAGCTAAAAATTTTTCAATTTGGTTAATCTTTTTAATGAAACAAATTTTTGTTTTGTTGAGCTTCTCTGTATTTTTTATTCTCTACTATTGTTTCCAATCTAATTTTTATTATTTTCTTTTTTCTGTTTATTTAGTTTGCTCTTATTTCTCCAGCTTGTTAAGGTATATGTTTAGGTTTTGATTTGAAATATTTCTTCTTTTTTAATATAGGCATTTACACCTATTAATATTTTACTAAACACTGTAGTAGCTAAGTTTTGGAATTGTTGGTATAATGTTTTTTGTTTTAATTGATCTGAAATGATTTCCTAATCCCCTTGTGATATTTTTTTGTTTGACTCCTTGTTTTTTTAAGAGTGTGGGTTTTTTCTTTTCCTTACATATATTTGTGAATTTCCTAAGTGCCCTTCAGTTAATGATTTCTAATTTCATTTCATTGTGGTTAGAAAATATACTTTGTATGATTTTAATATTTTTAATTGCACAAATGCTTGATTTATGACCTAACATGCAATCTATCCTGGAGAATATTCTAAGTGAACCTGAAAATAATGTTTGATATTTTTAGGTGGAGTGTTTTATAGATGTCTGTTTTAGTCTGGTTAGTTAGTAGTTTTGTTCAAGTCCCCTATTTCTGTATTGACTTCCTCTTAGCTACTGTATTCATTATCGAAAGAAGGTGATCACAATATCCAGCTATTAGGGATGAGTTGTCTATTTCTCCCTTTAATTCTTTCATTTTTCCACATATATATCAGTCTATGTTGTTAGGCCTATATATGTTTATATTAATAATTGCCATATATTACTGATAGATTAAAATTTATCATTATAAATTTTATCCTGAGTAATATTATTTGTCTTAAAGTCTCTTTGGCCTGATTGTATGTTTTGAGTTATTTGCTTAGTGTTTGCCCAGGGGATTGCAATTAACATATTAATTTATAGTAACCTGAGTGGATTAGTAGCAACTTAATGTCAAAGCTTAAAATTCTCTGCGTACTATTATTGTCATACAAACTCATTTTTTACATTATCAGTCAAGAAACACAGTTTTATCATTGTTGCTTGATACCTTTGTTTTTAAATCAGATAGGAAAAGAAAATCATTACAAAACAAGTCTATTTATACTATCTTTTACGTATGTATCTTTACCTATGTACTCTGACTAGTGCTTTTATTTGTTTTTGTGGTTTTCAATTCCTGTCCAGTATTTCCCCCTTTTTTTTCACGTTGAAGGACTCCATTTATGATTTAAATAATTTTAATTTATATTAAGGGAAATAAACCAGCAATGACATCTCTCACTTTTTGTTTATTTTGGAATGTATGCTTTTCTTAAGATTTGAATGATAAAATGAATAAATATAGAATTTTTAGTTGGCAGTCTTTTTTTTTGGTACTTTGAATATGTCATTCCATTACCTTCTGTACTCCATGGTTTCTAATGAGTAGTTAGCTGTTCATCTTATTGAAGATTCTTGTGCACTAGAAGTTTTCAGGCTCTTTTTATTATTATTATTTTTATTTTCTCTCTCTCTGCATTCAGTCTTTGGCTTTTGACGGTTTGACTATGATGTATTTATGTGTGACTCTCTTTGAATTTATCCAAATTGAAGTCTTTTTTACTTCCAAAAATGTAGATTAGCATTTTCCATTACATTTTTAAACTTTCTGTTGAAATTCTTCAAATATTTTTTGTGCTATATTCTCTGCTTTCTTTTTCTTGGCATCTCATTCAACATGCATAAATTAGTATGCTTCATAATATCCCATGCATCTCTGAGCCTTTGTTCATTTGTCTTTATTTGATTTTCTATCTATTTCAGACTGGATAATCATTAATGGATCTGTCTTTAAGTTCACTGGTTCATTATTCTGACAGTTGAAATCTGCTGCCAACAATTTCTTGCAAATTTTGTATTTAATAAGTGTACAGCTTATGACCAAATTTCTATTAGTACATTTTTTTGGTTATAATGTCATTCCACTGAATCTATTTACTAATTTTTTTAATAATTGCTAACCCTTTATTAATATTCTCAGTTTGGAGAAATCAATCCTAGACTTTATTTATTTGGATGTGGTTTTCCTTAGTTCTTTAAACATATTTATAACAGGTCATTCAATGTCTTTTTCCAGTAAGTCCATCATCTAGCCCTTCTCAGAAACAATTTTAGTTGACTGTTTATTCACTTGTATTCAGACCATACTTTCTTGTCTCATTGGGCACCAATTTTTAACTGCACATTTTAAATTAATAATATGCCAACATTGTAAATCAAATGCCCCTCCCGTCTTGCTTTTGTTGTTGCTAGTACTTGGTGGTGTTTTTGTTGCTGTTTCCTTTTCGTGCCTTTTGTGGACAAATTTTGTATAGTCTTTTTAGTCATGAGTAACTACTAAAGTATTTATTGAGAGGGTTTGGTGTCTGCTAATGGTCGGAGTACTGATTTCCTGAAATCGCTTCAATCAGTATGTTTCCCACCCACTGCCAGTGGGCTCTCTACTTGTGTTGGGGATGACTTCAATCTTTCGCTGTTTACACCTCTATTTTAATCTTAACTTTTTAATTATGAAAGGCTCAACAACAGTCAAAGTGAGAAGTTATGACATTTTCAAGTCTTTTCTGGGTTTGCACACAAAACTGTTACATGCATGCACCTTTCTAGAGCCCCAGAAATATGTTAGACCTTTTTAAAGTTCCTTATTTTTCTTATCTTTAAGGGTTTTGGTGGCTTGCCTCTTACTTGCCTCAAATGATGTCACCACATCAGGAAGTTATGGTTTAAACAATTGTTTCTGATTGTTTTCAACAAATGTCCTATGAATAGAACTTCTTACTGCATGAACTCTGAGTCAGGGCAAGTAAAGACCAAGCCTCATAAAAACAGCTTTTCCCTGAGGAAAAGCCAAAGAGATCAACTAGTAACATTTATATAATGATAAACATCCTCAATATCCAAACTCCCTCTTCCCCATCCTACGTATGCAGGGTTGCTGATTTTTACAGCTACTACAGTTTTGAGTTTGCTCATTTTTAAGTAGACGGAACTAAGGTGAGGTGGTTAGAATACAGTTAGTGAAAATGCCATAAAGCTCACTGTTCTTGTCAATATTTATTCACTTATTTTGAATAAATTTTTCTAGCATTTCTGTAAGCCTTTACAAATGTCAGGAATAACAACAAAGTAAATTTTGACAATTATTTGTTAGTGCTCTAATTTCTTTTAGAGAGGAGTGTGTTTTCAAATATCCCAATTCCACCATTCTGGAAGTGTTTTCAAGTCTTTAACTGCCTTGATACCAGAAATGAAGTTAGATTTATAAAAGGGGACTAATTTTTGGCCTACTCACAAATATCTTTGCCAAATTCTTTTCTTCTTTGAGATAATCATATTAGCATACAATGTTTATCTTCTTGCTCAAAATGTGCATTCATGTGGAAAATATTCTTAAAAATATTCACAGTATGTAGTATCCTGCAACTTGAATGATTTTACATAGAAAGAAATGGGCATTCCCCCATGGATATAAATATACTTACATACATTTATCGACTTAGAAAACTTATTCTTTAATCACTCTCATAATTCCACAGGATGGATCTGTTTTTCCCCTTGAGACCAGATATTCGGGTTTATAGCATATTTTTTAAACACTAAATACAAAACAACAAGTAGATTTACATACTGCTGCCCTCATTCCTATAGAGGAAGGTTCATTAGAGAAGAGTTAATGAATCGAATGTGTGTGTCAATTCATTTAATAAAAAACTGAATCTTAACTTTTATGCATATGTACAGATATTACAGTGAAAAAAATTGTATCTATTTCTAAAACAACTTTTTTTCTATATAAAAGTAAGGATATTTTTCTATTCATCTCTTTATTGAAAATTTGCATTTCTGTTTCTGCCTTCATCTTTCTTACCTGTTCAAATTCTGTGCTTATTTATGATTGAACGTTTATTTTTCTTACCAATTTGTAGGAGTGCTATAATTTTTATGTTTATGTAGTTAATGTCACTACCTCCTTTCCTTTATGATTTCTGAAATTTCAATTCTGATTTAGACTCTCACCTATTTAACATTTTAAACAAAAGTCTCATATATTTACTTTTCATATATTTGACACATAATATTCAAATACAATTATACAATATATTTATAATTTATTTTGGTACATGGTTTGTGGTAGCATTGTAGTTTTATTTTCTTTTGGATACCTAGCTTATTCTGCAAACATCATTTATTAAATAATTTATTTTTATTAAATTTTCTCAGTGAATTATATTATTATTTTCTTTTTGTTTGTTTTTTAAAACACTTTTTATTGATGCATAATAGATGCACATAGTTTTGAAATACACGTGGTAATTTAATACATTCATGTAATTGGTAAAGATCAAATCACTGTACTTGACATATCCATCACCTGAAATATTTGCCTTTTCTTTACTCTAGAAACATAACCAGAATAAATTATTTTGGAATGTACAGTACATTATTGTAAACTATATTTAGCCCACTGATCTATCTAGTACTAGGTTTTATTTCTCTTGTCAAATCGTGTATTTGTACCCATTAATCAACTTCTCCTCATCCATTTCTTCTCTGAAGCAGTCTACCTTCTATTTTCATAAAATCAATTTTTTTCAGCTCTCATATGTGAGTGAGAACATGTCATATTTGTCTTTCTGTGCTTGGCTTATTTTTCTTACCACAGTTACCTTCAGTTCCATGCATGTTGCTGAAAATGACAGAATTTCAATCTTTTTAATGGCAGGATAGTATTTTATTGTGTATATACACCACATTTTTTTCTGTTTTTTTTGTTTGTTTGTTTGTTTGTTTCAGGATACATGTGCAGAGTGTGAAGGTTTGTTACATATGTGTACGTGTGCCATGGTGGTTTGCTGCACCTATGGACCCATCCTCTATGTTCCCTCTTCTAAACCCCCACCCTCCAACGGGCCCTGGTGTATGTTGTTCCCCTCTTTGTGTCCATGTATTTTCAATGTTCAACTCTCACTTATCGGTGAGAACTTGCTGCATTTGGTTTTCTTTCCTGTGTTAATTTGCCAAGTATGATGACGGCTTCAGCTTCATTCAAGTTCCTGCAAAGACGTAATCTCATTCCTCTTTATGGTAGCATAGTATTTCATGGTATCTATACACACACACACACACACACACACACACACACACACACACACACATATAAACACACACACACACCCCATTTTCACATACAGTTTATCATTGATGGGCATTTGGGTTGGTCCCTTGTCTTTGCTATTGTAAATAGTGCTGCAATAAACATATATGTGAATGTGGCTATATAGTAGGATAATTTATATTCCTTTGGGTATATACCCAGTAATGGGATTCCTGGGTCAAATGGTATTTCTGTTTCTAGATCCTTGAGTTATCACCATACTGTCTTCCACAATGGTTGAACTAATTTACATTCCCACCAACAGTGTAAAAGTCTTCCTATTTCTACAAAGCCTTGCCAGCATCTGTTGTTTCCTGGCTTTTTAAAAATCACCATTGTGACTGGTGTGAGGTGCTATCTCATTGTGGTTTTGATTTGCATGTTTCTGATGATCAGTGATGTTCAGCTTTCTTTTGTATGTTTGTTGGCTAAACATACAAAAAAAAAGACATGTAAATGTCTTTTTTTTTTTTTTTGAGAAGCCTGTGTTCATATCCTTTGCCCACGTTTTGATGGGGCTGTTTGTTATTTTCTTGTAAATATGTTTAAGTTCCTTGTAAATTCTGAATATTAGCCCTTTGTCAGATGTGTAGATTGCAAGAATTTTCTCCCATTCTGTAGGTTGTCTGTTCACTCTGATGATAATTTCTTTTGTTGTGCAGAAGCCTTTTATTTAGTTAGATCCCATTTGTAAACTTTGACTTTTGTTGCAATTGCTTTTGGCATTTTTGTTATGAAGTATTTGCCCATGTCTATGTCCTGAATGGTACTGCTTAGGTTTTCTTCTAGGGTTTTTATGTTTTTAGGCTTTACATATAAGTCTTTAATCTATCTGGAGTTAATTTTTGTGTAAGGTGTAAGGAAGGGGTCAAGTTTTAGTTTTCTGCATATGGCTAGCAAGCAACTTTTACTGAACAGGAGATTCTTTCTCCATTGCTTGTTCTGGTTAGGTTTGTTGAAGATCAGATGGTTCTAGATTTGTGGTGTTATTTCTGAGGTCTCTGTTCTGTTCCATTGGTCTATATGTCTGTTTGGTACCAGTACCTTGCTGTTTTGGTTACTGTAGCCTTGTAGTATAGTTTGAAGTCAGGTAGCATGATGCCTTCAGCTTTGTTATTTTTGCTTAGGATTGTTTTAGCTATACAGAGTCTTCTTTGATTCCATATGAAGTTTAACATAGTTTTTTCTAATTCTTTGAAGAATGTCAATGGTAGTTTGATGGGAATAGGGTTTAATTTATGAATTACTTTGGGCAGCATGGCCATTTTCACAAGATTAGTTATTCATATACATGAGGATAGAATGTTTTTCCATTTGTTTGTGTTCTCTCTTATTTCCTTCAACAGTGGTTTGTAGTTCTTGAAGAGGTCCTTCATATCCCATGTTAGCTGTATTCCTAGGTATTTTATTATCTCTGTAATGATTGTGAATGGGAATTCATTCATGCTTTGGCTCTGTTCTTGCCTGTTGTTGGTGTAAATGAATGTTTGTGACTTTTGCACATTGATTTGGTGTCCTGAGACTTTGCTGAAGTCGCTTATGAGTTCAGTAAGTTTTTGGGCTGACATGATGGGGTTTTCTAAATATAAAATCATGTCTGCAGACAGGACAACTTGACTTACTCTCTTTCTATTTGAATACTCTATTTCTTTCTCTTGCCTGATTTCCCTGGCCAGAACTTCCAATACTATGTTCAATAGGAGTGGTCAGAAAGGGCATCCTTGTCTTGCACTGGTTTTCAAAGGGAATGCTTCCAGGTTTTGCCCATTCAGTATGATATTGGCTGTGAGTTTGTCATAAATAGCTCTTATTATTTTGAGATATGTTCCATCAATACCTAGTTTATTGAGAGTTTTAACATGCAAAGATGTTGAATTTTATCATAGGCCTTTTCTAAATCTATTCAAATAATCATGGTTTTAGTCATTGGTTCTGTTTAATGTGATGGATTGTGTTTATTGATTTGTGTATGTTGAACCAGCCCTGCATCCCAAGGGTGAAGCTAATTTGATTGTGGTGGATAGATTGTTTGATGTGATGCTGGATTCAGTTACCAGTATTTCATTGAGGATTTTTGCCTCAATGTTCATCAGGGGTGTTGGCCTGAAGTTTTTTTGTTATTGTTGTGTCTCTTCCAGGTTTTGGAATCAGGATGATGCTGGCTTCATAAAATCAGTTAGGGAGGAGTCCCTCCTTTTTAATTGTTTGGAATAGTTTCAGAAGGAATGGTACCAGGTCCTCTCTGTGTTTCTGGTAGAATTCAGCTGTAAATCTGTCTGGTCCTGGGCTTTTTTTTTTTGGCTGGTAGGCTGTTAATGACTGCCTAAGCTTTTTTTTTTTTTTTTTTGGTTGGTAGGCTATTAATGATTGCCTCAGTTTCAGAGCTTGTTATTGGTTTATTCAGGGATTGACTTCTTCCTGGTTTAGTCTTGGTAGGGTGAATGCATCCAGGAATTTATCCATTTCTTCTAGATTTTCTAGATTATTTGCATTATAGATGTTATAATATGCTCTGATGGTAGTCTGCATTTCTATGAGATCAGTGGTGATTCCCTTTATGTCTGTTTGATTCTTCTGTCTCTTCTTTATTAGTCTAGCAAGTAGTCTATTTCATTAATTTTCTCAAAAAACCTGCACCTAGACGCATTAATATCTTGAAGCATTTTTCATGTTTCTATCTCCTTCAATTCTTCTCTGATCTTAGTTATTCCTTGTATTCTGCTAGCTTTTGGATTAGTTAGCTCTTGCGTCTCTAGCTTTTTGAATTGTGCTGCTGGGGTGTCAATTTGAGATCTTTCTAGCTTTCTGATATGGACATTTAGTGCTATAAATTTTTCTGTTAACAGTGCTTTAACTGTGTCTCAGAGATTCTGGTACATTGTCTCTTTATTCTCATTGATTTGAAAGAACTTCTTGATTTCTACCTTAATTTCCTTATTTACCCAGGAGTCATACAGGAGCAGGATGTTTCAATTTCCATGAAATATTGTGGTTACGAGTGAGTTTCTTAATCCTGTGCTCTAATTTGATTTCACTGTGGTCTGAGAGAGTGCTGTTATGATTTCACTTATTTTGCATTTGCTGAGGAGTGTTTTACTAAAAATATGTGATCAATTTTAGAATAAGTGCCATGTGGCACTGAGGAGAATGTATATTCTGTTGATTTTGGGTAGAGACTTCTGTACACATCTACTAGGTCTACTTGTTCCAGAGCTGAGCTTAAATCCTGAATATCCTTGTTAATTTTCTGCCTGTTGATCTGTCTCATACTGATATTGGAGTGTTAAGTCTCCCACTAGTATTGTGTGGGAGTCTAGTCTCTTTGTAGGTCTTTAAGACCTTGTTTTATGAATCTGGGTGTTCCTGTATTGGCTGTATATATATTCGGAATAGTTAGCTCTTCTTGTTAAATTGTGCCTTTTACCATTATATAATGCCCTACTTTGTCTGTTTTTATTTTTGTTTGTTTAAAGTATTTTGTCAGAGACTAGGATTGTAACTCCTGCTTTTTTTTTTTTTTTCTTTTTTTCTTTCTATTTGCTTGGTAAATTTTCCTTTATCCCTTTATTTTGAACCTGTGTGTGTCCTTGCATGTAGGGTGGGTCTCCTGAATATAGCACATCAGTGGGTCTTGACTCATTATCCAATTTGCCATTCTGTGTCTTTTAATTTTTGGCATTTAGCCCATTTACATTTCAGGTTAGTATTATGTGTGAATTTGATCCTGTCATCATGCTGCTATTTGGTTATTTTGCACACCATTTGATGCAGTTTATTCATTGTGACATTTGTTTTTATATTTTGGTGTGTTACTACAATGGCTGGTACCAGTTTTTCCTTTCCATATTTAATGTTTCTTTCAGGAGCTCCAGCAGGGCAGGCCTGCTGGTAACAAAATCCCACAGGATTTGCTTGTCTGGAAAGGATTTTATTTCTCCTTCACTTATGAAGCTTAGTTTCACTGGATATGAAATTCTGGGTTGAAAATTATTTTCTTAAAGAATGTTGAATATTGGCCCCCAGTCTCTTCTGGCTTGCAGAGATTCTGCTGATAGGTTCAGTCTGATGGGCTTCCCTTTGTAGGTGACCAGGCCTTTCTCTCTGGCTGTGCTTAACAGTTTTTCCTTCATTTCAACCTCGGAGAATCTGATGATTATGTGTCTTGGGGTTGATCTTCTCATAGGGTATGTTAGTGGTATTCTCTGTAATTCCTGAATTTGCATGTTGGCGTATCTCGCCAGGTTGGGGAAGTTCTCCTGGATAATATCCTGAAGTGTGTCTTCCAGCTTGTTTCTATTCTTCCTTCTCCTTCTGGTACTCCAGTCAATCATAGGTTCAGTCTTTTCACATAGTGCCATATTTCATGGAGGCTTTGTTCATTGCTTTTCATTGTTTTTTCTCTATTCTTGTCTGCATGTCTTATTTCAGTAAGGTGATCCTCACACTTTTATACCCTTTCTTCTGCTTGATCAATTTGGCTGTTGATACTTGTGCATGCTTCATGAAGTTCTTGTGCTGTGTTTTTCAGCTCCATCAGGTTGTTTATGTTAGTCTCTAAACTGGTTATTCTAGTGAGCAGTTCCTCTTCTTTTATCAAGGTTCTTAGCTTCTTTGCATTGTGTTAGAACAAGCTCCTTTAGCTCATTATAGTTTTTTACTACCCATCTTCTAAAGCCTACTTCTGTCAGTTTGTCAATCTTTTCCTCTCTCCAGCTCTGCTCCCTTGATGGAGAGATGTTGTGATCATTTGGAGGAGAGAGACACTCTTACTTTTTGGGTTTTCAGCATTTATTCATTAATTAATTCTTTCTCATTTTTGTGAATTTGTCTAGTTTCGGTCTTTGAGGCTGCTGATCCTTGGATGGGGTTTTTGTGGGGGACCTTTGTTGTTGTTGCTGTTGTTATTGTTTTTGATGCTCTCGTTGTTGCTTTCTGCTGATTTGTTGTTCTTTCAGTAGTCAAGTTCCTCTTCTGTAGGGCTGCTGCAGTTTGCTGGGGGTTCACTTCAGGCCCCATTCATCTGATTTGCTCCATTGCCTGGAGATGTTACTCAAGGAGGCTGGTGAACAACAAAAATGGGTTCCTGCTCTTTCTTTTGGGACCTCTGATCTTGAAGGGCACCAGCCTGATGCCAATAGGGTCTCTCCTGAATAGGGTGTCTGGCAACCCCTGGTGGAGGGTCTCACCCAGTTGGGTAGGCTGGGGAGCAGGACCCATTTAACAAAGCACTTCGTCCCTTGGTGGGGAGGTTGTGCTTTGCTGGGGGGAACCTACTCTTCTGGGCTGGTTGGATTCCTCAGAACTACCAGGAGGCGAGGCTACCTCTGCTGGTTTGTAGAGACTGTGGCCATTCCCCACCCCCCAGGAGCTCAGTCCCAGGGAGATCCAAAATCTGTCCCTGAGCCTCTGGCTGGAGTTATTGGAGGTCCTACAAGGAAGTCCAGCCCAATGAGGAAGGATGGGTCCAGTTTAAGCCTGAAGAGGCACTCTGGTCGCAGACTGCCACAACCTGTGTGTTGGGCTGTGGGGACAAATCTTGGGACCATACCATCCAGCCTCCCTGGCCCAGAAGGGGAAAAGTACAGCCTGGAGCTATAGGAATGGATGCCACCCTTCCACAGCCCAAGTGCTTACTGTGTTAAGCAGTTGCAAGTCCCATTGCTGGCTGCTGCCCCTTTGCCAAGGAGCTCAAACAGCCTAGACAGCAGGCAGCTGCAGTTGGTGCTGGTCACCCCTCTCCCCAGGAGATCATTAGGATTAAGCAGATTCCAGATGAGAGGCTGTAAGAATCTGCGATTTTAGGAGTTGGGAAGATAGGCCCCGGTGGCCTGGGTTCACGAGTGGGATCTTCCATCCATGGGTTGCACAGTTCCCTGAAAAAAGCAGATTCCTTGGCCGGGTAGCATGCTCACTCACCACCTCCCTTGGCTGGGGGGAGGGGTTCTCTTTTTCCTTGTGGCCCTCAGATGGGCCGCCATAACACGTTGCTCTTCCTTCTTTGCGTGCGTCAGGCCAGACTTCTAGTCAATTTTGATGAGAGAACCTGGATACCTTTGTTGTCAGTGATGTATTCACATGCTTATTATGGTTGTTTTTTGGTGAAGCCTCCGAATGCCAGTGCTTCTAGTTGGCCATCTACGCCCCACCCCTAAATTATTCCTTTCTATGAATTAAGTTCAACTATACCTTTGTGTTTATTTATGAATTTTTTACTTGTTTCTTAGAGCTTATTTGGCTAATTCTAGGTAAATATACTATTATTCGTAATGTTTTAAAGTCAAGAAAAAGTGTTTCTCATCATTTTTCTCAGCATTTTTTTTGGTACTTAGATATCTGTTTTACTATATCACACCAAAGTTATTTGTTAGGTTTTTGTAAAATGAAGATTTTGTTGGAAATTGCATTGCATTCGTATATTAGTTTGGGAAAATAATTCATTTATAAATATACAATACCTCATGCATGAGCACAGGATAGCCTCTATTTGCTTGTGGCTCTTTTATGTAATTTTCAATACATTTTATACTTTAAAATAAATTATGATCTTAAACTATTTTATTTGTTATATCTTTCTTCTTTTGAGAAGGGGACAATGATTATACAAAAATTGCTCCAATATAGATAACTTACATGATTTTTTAGGATTTTTAAAGGATTTTTTTAACTCTTTAGTAATTTCTAGGGTTGTCCAAAATGCATCATAATATCTGTAAATAGAGTTTACTTTTATATTTCTTATAGAAAATTAATATTTATTAATTTATATATCCTACTGCATTAAATTATTAAAACTATTCTGAATAATAATTGTGAATGAGAAGTCCTGATTTCTATTTTACTTTTTAAAATTAATTAATTAGTTATATATTTATATGTTGTATGTCCAATTACCCTTGTGTTCTAGGAATAAAGTTAATTTGGTCATGGTGTTTTATTCTTGTAATACATGGCTGGCTTCACTTTGCTGGTATTTAGCTTTCAATTTTGTATCCATGTATACAAGTAATATGTATACCGTGTTTTTATTGTATTATGTTTATTAGCTTTAGCTATTAATAGGTTTTGTTGTTATTAATTTAGCTAATAATACGTTTTGTTGTTACTTTGTTTTGTTTTAGGTTTCATAAAATAAGTTAGAACATTGTACATTGTTCAGTTAATATTATTTATATAAAATAGGTATAATTTCTTATGTTAAGGTCAGTAGAACATATCTGGAAAGTCATATGGGCCTTCGGACGTTTTCTAACATCAGATTATGTTTCCCATATTTTCTATGACTATTGGACTCCTCAGGTCCTCTATCTTTTGATATTTAATTGGAGAACATTATATTCTGTTGAAAATCATCCTCTTTCTTTAAATTTTTTAATTTTCATGATCAAATTTACCCGTATTTTTAAAATTTTTTGTTAATACCTCCTCTGTGTACATACTTACATATCATTTGTTACATAGAATGTACGTTTTTACTTCTCTCATTTAAAAAATAATCATCCTTTCTACTAGTTTGCCTGTTTGAATTTTTTTTTTCAAACAGCCTTCTTTTAGTTTTATTTATTTGTATGCTATACTTTGGGACTTTTTGCTTCATTAATGATAATTTTTTACTTCTTTAATTCTCCATCCTGTTATTTTGGATGATTTTGATGCTTCCTGTGTCTCAGAGGTTTTGCAGTTAAACTTGATTGTTGATATAATTAGGATTCAGAAGCAATTAGATGTGGCTAATATCTTATCTGTAACATTGCTTAAACATGACTTTGTGGAGCTCTTGTGGAGACGGTAACTTTTTCCTGAATGTTTGAATCAGCTTTGAACTAATGCAGTCAATTTACCTGTAATCCAGGAGGCTGCAAGAAGATAGGTCCCATGGTAAATGAATGCAATTCTTATATCTGGATTCATAAAAATCATCTGCTAAACACATTACATTATATTAGCTTACAGTAAGTACTCTGCTTTTTCATATTGCCTCACACTAATTATTAAGCTTCAGTTGCAAATGTATTTTAAATCTTAAGAGCAATCCAAATGGCAGTTTTATTGTTTACTGTGGTCATTGCTGACTATAGTATATTGTTTGCTGACTCAGCTTAAATTTAGAAAATGTGCGCATATTTTGGATTTCTTCCCAGAAAGTAATGTGGCTTCAGGTCATATAAATGCATAACAAATCCCCTTGGATTTAGAAATTTGTGGAATTTCCTTTGGCATTGCAGATTAGCAGTTAATCTTTCTTTCTTAGCTAGGTTTAAATCCTGGAACAATTTGTAACTGCTTAGAAGTAATAGTTTTATCTGGACACTGATTAATTTGCTGGAAAGCAAGAAATGAGGTCCATACAAAGAATATTTGCCTGGAACCAAGGAGAGAAATATGTAATAACTTTAAAAACCACAAAAAAAAAAGAAAAATGTCCATTTGTTTATCTGGTATTCAAATGGATGCAATAAGTCATTAATATACATGGAAAGGATTTCAGAGAAAATGGTTTTGGTAGCAGATTCCTGTCCTTGGCATCTGTGATAGAGGGTGGATGATTTGTGAGTCAACTGTACTGCAGTAGAAACAACATTGGGTTTCATGTTAGTACATGTAGTTTCAAATCCAGGAGCTGCTATTCACTATTTCTGTGAACTTAATAGTCACTTTCATTCGGAAGCTTCATTTTCACATGCATAAAAAGCTTTACAAATATCAGTACTTTGTATAAGAGGTCAATTCAATGACTGTCCTGGTTTTGCAGTGAAAATGAACAGGCCTGTACAGTGAGGAGACAGAGTGCTATAGTAACAAGGGCATTGGAAGAGGATCCCGGCAAATCTTTAAGAAGTGGGACAGAATTGGTTCCTAGATGGGGAAAACCAAGGGTGGTATATTAATAACAGATGAAAATAAGGAAAATAATTAAATTACTTTTACCTGGGAAAAGAAAATCTTCACCACATTGTCAGAACCACACGCAGACTGCTATGATGACTGGTCACCAGTCAGATCACCAGGAGGCTCTCTCACTAAACATTTGGGATATTTGCAAGTTTTAGTCAAGAACGCCTGGCATCAGAGTAGAGATTCTTTTCCCTTACAATGTTACTTTCTAGAGCTTGAGGATTTAGTTCTAATACCTATTATTGTGGGATTGCTAATTATAGGTGAATGACTCAGTTCTTCAAGTTCTAGTTTCTGCATGTTTATAAAGGTGGTGATGATGCCTTCTTGTTAGTCAGAGCAAGAATGGTAGGATATAATATGTGTTTACATTCACTAACCTGCTACTTTGCCTACCACAAATTAATGATTGATGCATGTGAATTACCTTTCCTGCTGACTACTTGCTATGTTTCCTTAGGCATTCATTCGATTAATAGTCATTGATTCTGACTCTATGCTAGAGACAGTACTCAGTGTTACACCTGAAGCAAGATTCCTAGTCCCAGCATAATGGAGCTTGCGAATGAAAGAGGGAGGCAGACATTGAATGAGTCATGCTAGTAAACATAAATATAAATTGTAAGATGGAATTTGCAGGACTGATAGAAAGTACTTTGGCCTGGTTAAGGATGCATTCACAGAGAAATGGCAATTAACTGGGATCTCCAATGTCAGTAAGAGTTAATAAGGCAAAAGATGGGTTTAGTGAGAAGGATGTCCACATGGAAGCATAACATGGGCAAAGTACTGGCTTCAACAAGGATTATGGTACATTTGAGCAACTAAGGAAACAGCAAGGTGGCTGGAGTTCAGAGAGGAATTGGAGATGGTGCAGCATGGTCTCCATGCTCTTCTGCTTCTGCTTTAATTTTAAGGCTCAGTGTTACCTATGGAAAGAAAAATAGAGTCTACACATTATCAAATTCATCAGCCAGAAATCATACTAGAAATGAAAAATAAAGCCTTCAGGTGAGGAATATTGAGCACCAAAGATCTTTCTATGTGGATTTTTTTTTTTAATGAAATGAGATACATCTGGGAGGCAGGTGCATAGAAGTCATTTGGAAGTGACATCTAACAAGCCTGTTCTGTCAGCTGGTTTTTGTTCTAGGCTGAACCTGAAGTTGATATAATTTAGCTCAGTGTGTATCTTTCCTTAGAGGGAGACAAGTCACTAGAATAATAAATCACCAGAGGAACTTTCAATAGATAATACTGGAATGTCTTTGACTTTTACACACCTCCCTGGCATTTAGATTTGAATCTGATGCTCAGAGAAGAAAGGGTTATAGATCACAATGTGAGTTTTCAACAGCATATCTGTAGACCTTACAGGAGGAATAAAGAGTGGGAGAGGGAGAGAAAAAGCCCTGGACAACTTCTGTGATGTTAGGATTCAGGGGATGCTCTTGGGTATTTCCTTCGTTATGATAGCCCACTTGACACATCACTATACAAGTGATAAGTAGCCTAGGACAAAACCACCAGCTTGGGTATTTGGGTGGTCACTCATGTAATAAATATTTATTGGACACCTAATATTGTTCTAGGTGATAAAAAAGATAATTATGTTTGGGTGCTAGACATGTGGACAATTATAATAATATAGATTAACTTTTTTGAGAACATATAGTGTCAGGCATTTTGATAAGTGATTTTGACCAAATATCTCATCTTTTACAACCATTTTTTTTCATATAGGATATAGGAAAACCAAGACTTCAAGAACTCTAGTAACTTAATCAAGTACCCACAGTTTATAGGTAGCAAACCTAGGATTAAATCCAGCTTCCTCTTCTGTACAGATCATCCTCCTAATCACTGTTGTATATTATTCCAATGAAATATGTTCATCAAAGTGTATGCAAAATGCCAAGGGAGCATCTAGGAAGAATTATGTGATTCTGACTGAAAGACCTAAGGAAAGGTTTAAAGAAGAGGTGGTATCTGTGCTCTAGCTCAATATTCTTTATCTGGGCCAATTGCCTTCAAACCCTGGAAACTAACTATGATGTGATGAATACAGAGTTCCTCCATGGTGCTTTCATTATGAAGAAATGTAAGGGATGAATTGGTCACCTCTGGGGATAATAGGGAACATATCTGTTATCATAAATACTGGGAAATAAAAGGAAAGCAATAATCTGTGCTTCTCTATATCAAAGTAATAAATAAATCTATATCCCAGCTAATAAATGAAAGAACAAATGACAGACTATTGAAATTTGGCAGTCCTTCTCCAGCAATAAATTAACTTGTTCATTCTCTCAAAAAATTATTCTTGTTTGTTTGTTTTTGTTTTTGAGATGGAATCTTGCTCTATCGCCCAGACTGGAGTGCGGTGACGTGAAATCAGCTCACTGCAACCTCCACCTTCTGGGATCAAGTGATTCTCCTGCCGCAGCTTCCAGAGCAGTGGGGATTATAGGCACGTGCCGCTAAATCCATATAATTTTTGTATTTTTAGTAGAGGCAGGGTTGACCAGGTTAGTTTTGAACTCCTGGCATCAGGTGATCTGCCCACCTTGGCCTCCCGAAGTGCTGGGATGACAAGCATTAGCAACCATGCCTAGCTCCCGAAATTATTCTGATGTGACTAAAGAAATTTAGATAATTTATGAGCTGCATTCTATATACAGAATGAGACAAACAATTGATAAATAAATAACTGATATATAATTTATCTTGTGACTAGTGCTACAGTGAAGATTCACCGATAGAAAATACTAAGGTGCAGGGGGCAAAATGAGGGGAAGACCCTGTTGGTTAGAGGGTGCTGGAAAGGACCAAGGAAAAGTCATCAGCCATGTAGAGCTACTAGAAGTTTCCAAGGCAGACAAAAAGACAGGTGTCAGCACTCCAATGCACATTCAGGACATAGGAACAGAAAAGTTTTTATTGAAATTATATTATCAGAAGCATATAAAAGAA
Source organism: Sapajus apella (assembly GCF_009761245.1). Classification (NCBI taxonomy): domain Eukaryota; kingdom Metazoa; phylum Chordata; class Mammalia; order Primates; family Cebidae; genus Sapajus; species Sapajus apella. Next base: position 4,868,238 of record NW_022437047.1, read on the forward strand.
AAGTTGAAAATTGCCTCTATTTTCAGATTTGTTGATTTAATTTTCCCTTCCAAATGTTTACAATAAAGAGTGCTACAGGTCAAACCCTTGACTGATATTATTATCAGATTCTTTGTAAAATTGCTTAATACAGAACCAACAAAGATGGATTTGCATAAGCAGTGATCTGAATGCATGTAACATGTGAAAGAATAAATGCTACACAGGCTGATTAAATATTTAAGGGGAATGAAGGGTTTAATTTAGTTTCAAAAGCCATGCTACAGAGACAGTTGAGAGGCTAATTAATATCCTTTATCTAACTCCAATGCACAAAGCATTTGGAAGGTCTAAGTTTCTTCTTTTCTTAAGCAAATTATTTATAGAGGCTGTCCCCAAGACAGTTTTTTGCTTGTTTGTTTATGGTACCCTACTACCTCCCTCAAAATTACATAGTTAAATCCCATTATTTGAACTGCCTTGGCAGATGACTCCCAAACTGTATGTATCCCTTCTAGATACACACCAGGGTGGTCGACCCAAGTACCCAAAAAGGCATAAACATTTGAAGGAGATAGTAGGAAATTAGAGTATTGTGGATGTGCATTCCTCACCTAAAGGCCTTTGCAATGATCTGTTTTACTCATCTGTTTTTTATTGTGTTGAACAAATAGGACATAGCTTTGAGTTTTCCTTGACGGCAGAATGTTAGCATGTCACTTCTATACTAGATTGATCTAAAGAAGAATATAGTAAGCATGACTTCTTAGAGACTCTCTGTGTCTAAAATGAAGTTTTCTCATTAAATCCCTTTCTCCTGCTCTTTCCCCTGGCTGGTTGGTTGGTATAGTTATCCAAAGACGTTCTCCTGCTAAAAACTTGGGGAATAATTTGGATTTTTCTCTCCTTTCCACCTGTCATACTGCTCAAACACCAAGACTCGCTGATTCTAAACCTAAACATGTACTGAGAGCCAGCTCCTTTTCTCTTCTCTGTTGTAGTCCAGTAAAATCACTCCTGAACTTATGTAACTCTATTTTACTGATTTGAGTCTTTCTATTTCATCCTCCAGAAGTCCACCAGCCTGAATTTATTAAAAGTCTCATTATAGGGAGGGGAACATCACACACTGGGGCCTGTTGGGTGGTGGGGGACTAAAGAAGGGGTAGCAGGGGATAGGGGAATTGGGGAGGGATAACATTAGGAGAAATACCTAATGTAGGTGATGGGGGGATGGATGCAGCAAACCACCATGGCATGTGTATACCTATGTAACAATCCTGCACGATCTGCACATGTACCCCAGAACTGAAAGTATAATGAAAAATAAAATAAAATAAAAACATCAAAAAAGAAAAGTCTCATTTCATTACGCTGGGTAAAGCCTTCCACTGAATACAGAACCAGTTCATTTCTAGCTTTACGTTCAAGATACTTGCTCTCTGGCCTCAATGAACCTAACTGTAATGTGCTGCTTTGGCCATCAACACTCAGATACTTAAGTGGGGATTAATATCCTTGCTCAGATTATCGGCGTTCCTAAGACCACACCCTCACTTGTGATACCAAGACTTTTCACTCACTATGAAGACCTGCCATTTCCCTCATCTATCTCCCACTTATTTGTTCATGACCCAGCTTAATGTAGGCTATGCAGTTCATTCCCCAAGGGAAGAAACTATGGATTTTAAACTCACACAGTACTGCCACAAAGTAGGTATTTAATAATTATGTAAAGGAATATAAATTATTCTATTATAAAGATACATACACATATATGTTCATTGCAGTGCTATTCACAATAGCAAAGACAATAGGATCAACACAAATGCTCATCAGTATTAGACTGGGTAAACAAAATGTGGTATATATACACCATGGAATACTAAGCAGCCATAAAAAAGGAATGAGCTCATGTCTTTTTCAGGGACATGGATAGAGCTGGAATTCATTATCCTCAGCAAACGAATGCAGAAACAGAAAAACAAACACCACATGTTCTCACTTATAAGTGGGAGCTGAACAATGGAACACATGGACACATTGCGGAGAACAACACAGACTGAGGCCTTTCAGGGAGAGGGAGTGTGGTGGGTAGACAACCAGGAAGAATAGCTAACAGATGCTTGGCTGAATTCCTGGTTGATGGGTTGGTCTTTGCAGCAAACTGCCATGGCACATATTTATCCATGTAACAAACCTGCACATCCTGCACATATACCCAGGAACTTAAAAGTGGAAGAAAAAAGAATTCAAAACTGATTCCCACAATGTCCCCTAGCCCCACTCCTGAAAATCTGGTGAAATTTTGGCTCTGAATTGGAAATTGTATTTTTCAAAGAAGGCAGATTTCTTGTTCCTTAAGAATCTCCCGGAAATGGAAGATGCTATGTCATTAGACAGACCCTCCCCTGATGGTAGCCCCAGAATGTCAGAAAAATGGATCAAGAGGACACAGTAATTAAGAGTTTTCTGATATGAGGAGAAGAAAGACAGGAATCCCAAACAAAACTTGGTTACTGAGGCTGTTGCTGCTACTTTGCAAACTGCAAGAGAACAACAATATCTCACATGGCACTCTCTAGAAATGGAGACAGTGGGCATAAATGGATGCTTCTCCCAAATTATGGTAAATACAGAGTGCCAAAATTAACTTTTTTCTTTCTGAGAATGTTTTTCTATTTGAATTTAAGTTTATAGGCCATGTAGTGCAGACAACCAGCAGTCGGGAGGCCAGGCACAGTGACCCATGCCTGTAGTTCCAGCACTTTGGGAGGCTGAGGCAGGAGGATCTCTTGAGTCCAGGAATTTCAGACCAGCCTAGACAACATAGTGAGACCTCATTTCTAAAAAAGTATTAAATGAGAAAAAAATAATTGAATGAATGAGTTGATGAATTAATCAGTGCATAGATGTTCTCCTAAAGTTTCACTCACATTTTAAATGTTGCTTTCCTAAGTCAGTGTGTTTCATGATTTTATATGTATGTATTCTTCCTACCTACTCCTTCCATCCGCAGACTCACACACACCTACCTGTGACTTTCAACTCTTTGACATTAGGGAATTTGCCTCATTGTTGTATTCTATGCAACAAGTATCAGAGCTGCATTCTTCTCTAAGTAGTTTTTGGGTTGAAAATTGCAAAACCATTACTAAACTTTGGAAGTGGTCAGAAACTGTATGTCAGAAGACCGTAAGTCTCCTCTGCATGTGGTGTTCTAGTGGATGGAGAATTATTCAATGAATATACAAAATCTCCGAGGCTTTCTGCTGTGTAAAATATAAATAGCTGCTCTTGATGTTCACATTCATTTCTACACACCTTCACCTTATGCAAGACTTATCCTGTAGAGATCTCCTTTCACTAGATACAGTTCTGTTATGCCTTTTAAGTGCTGAGTGATGACAAAACAGGATTTATTTGAGGGTAAATGAGGGATGGTGTTGAGAACATTTATTTTAGTCTTAAATAGAGGAAGCATTCAAAGATTGTCTAGTTTCCCCAAGAAGTGTGCATCCCTAAGAAATACAATGCTGCAGGTTATTTCCAGTCAGTGCCAGGGGGATATCCTTAACCATTAGAATCATAAACTGCTATTGGAAACAGGTATTACATTTGACTAGGAAAATGTATATTGTGCTACATATGCTATTTTCCTGTAGAGATATATAGAATTAGTATTTTCCAAGTCTTTGCCTGTGGCAGCCCCTACCCATTGTGCAGCGTTTAGAAAAATTGGAATTTAACAAGGATGAAAACATTAAGAGAAGAGAAATCATGTGTGCACTGGGTTATAAGATATGGATTTTAAAATGTGCATTTTAAAAATTTTGCATGTGAAGTTTGTTGCATGTATTTACAGAGTGTTTTCTGTGAACCAGAAACTGAGCATGTGGTGACTAGCTAGGCTTGGTCTCTGCCTTTGAAGGGCTCCTATCTTATTAATATACCTTTGTGTCTGTAACAGATTTAATTTTAAGGAATATAAACATAGGGTTATCAAGTTTGTGTTCACAACATCCAAGTCTTAATTCTGTCCCACAAATGTCTGCTTCTTTTCCCAGCTACCCTGGATTAGAATGTTCTTACCTCCACATGATGAAGGAGATTTCTTTCTGGATCTTGTGATTGATAATGTTTTTATAAAAAGTTTTGTTCAACTTGTATTGCATTTAATTACTGATTTGATGAATTTGTGTACATGTTTATATATTTATGCATATATAATTGTCTGTAATTCAGCAATTATGTGTGTATATATACTTATTTATTTGTATAACATTTATATCCTCAAAGTAACCAAATACTCTATTAAACTCCAGTGCCTGCTCTGAAAGTTAACTGTCAAGCCTTAGCTCTGCAATTTCTCAGGAGTAACATAACTCCTTTGTCATTTAGTGCCTAATGACCTTTTACACTGAATGAATAGAGGACATAGCTGGAAAACAAGAAGCACTGGAATGAATGCAGCAACCCTTGGGCCCTTTATTCTGTTCCTCAAGCACAGACTCTTTCTGTGAGCCTTGGGCAGGTCTGAAAGAGATGGAGCTATCTGAACCATGTGGGGCCATTTGGAGCAAGGCTTCCAGATGATGCAGTGAACTAAGGTGAGGCAGCAGCCAACTTTCCTGGTAGTAGAGGACATTTTCTCAGAGGAGGTGCAAGTTAAACTGGGGTCCAACAATGGAAGAATGCCTAGTGGACATTTTCCAAAACATAAAATCAGCTGACAGGTATCTGGAAGAGCCTATGAGACTGGAGAAGAAAGGCCTGATTTCTTGTTCTTTGCACCCATGCACTGACAAGAGGCCCAGCCTGAATGAAAGAAAGAACTCATTTTTCAAGATGAAATCATGTTTGCCTTTACCTCAGCTTGTGGCTGGTCTAGCTTCCCAGATTGCTGTAGGTACTGAGGAAGAAAAGGAAGGAATTCGTAATCACAATCAATAACAAACAATGAATAACTTGAAGTCTCTGATGAGTCAATCTGTATATGCATTCACGCATTCTTGCATTTGTTTCTACTAAGATGAATTTAAGTGCCCCCAAGAGACACCTATTGAGGGACTCACATCTTCAGCACATCAAGACCTCCTCACATGGGGCCACATCAAGAATATTTCTGGTCTCAGGCTCTCATTCTCTATTCAACATCTTTCAGGGTAGAAACAGCTCCACTTACTCCAATCATTCCTTTATTCATATTCTCTTTTTGAGCAACCTGTCTGTATCAAGGACTGATAAAGGATGAAGATCAAAATGATAACTAAGTCAGGACTATAAGAACTCACACTCTGATGGGAGAGAACCAACAGAAGACTATGGGTGGCACAATACACTCTTCTCTCCATAAAAAGCTACTAGCCATGGGTTTGGAAAGCAGCTCTGTAAAAGTGGTTTCTGTGGATTTTGTTTGTTGGTTTTTGTTTATAAGCAGCTGTTCTGCAAGAGGATGCACAACAGAGTGGAGTAGTCTGCAGAAAAATAAGTTTGAGATATGCTTTTATTTTTATATATCAAGTTCAACATTTCCCTCTCTAGTAAATTTTTATAAAATGGATTAGCACATTACAAGTTCTCATAAATCCTTCAGTAAAGAAACCTACTTGTTTTGTTTAACTTAGGATTTAATTACTCCCATGGGCCTCTCTTTGGGGAATGCTTGGTTTACATCTTCCAGATGGCTTCCCTGAGCTATTGTGGGTGCCTGTAGGCCTAGTAAGCACAGACAAGACTTGCAATAGAACCCATAACATCAGAGCACTTGAGGATGGAACAAACCTTTCATGTCATTCTGGCTAATGTCCTAACAAGTCAACCAGTTAAAGACCCTGCAGACTGGCCTTGGCACCTGGTTACCTAGCTTCTCCTAGATGGGAAACTCATGCTTTATATAATAAACCAAAATCTACTGCTTTTGACTTCTCTTATTGATGTTCTGTTTTGAAGAAATCTGCCTACACCCTCTTCTGGACCAGATTTGAAAGCATCCCTCAAATCTCTTGTTGCCAAGGTTTCTCAGAAATTTGACTCATCAAACCCAAAGCCACCATTTAGTCAAACTGTTCTCACCCTCTGCTTAGGTGGATTTTTTTTAAAAGGCACTTCAAATGCATTTATTGATTGCATAATTAGTGTGGATTTAACTTGGTCAACACAGAATCATTTATCAAGTTCAACATTGACATTTTTACTTTGGTAAATCTTATTGAATCCAACAAAAATCACCATGTAATGATAGCTAATAAAATACTCAACAGGTGCCCTGCCACAACTGAAAGGTTTGTTTTCCATAGTCATTCTCTATTAGTGAGTATTCCTCTCTGTCAATATGTATTCCCTAGTGTTTAACTCAACGTCATTTAATCACTAAATTGGTATTGTAGGTATTTTTCTGAATTAAAAGCCTTATCATCCATGTTAACTGCATGGCTACTGAAGAGCTGTTTCTTCCTGGAACAGAAAAAGAATAGCAATATAATAGTAAGCAATTCTATACCCCTGTAGTACCTATGTGTGCCAGACAGTGATCTAAGTGCTTTAAACAATTTAACGTATACACATCTCAAGACAACTCTAGAGGAAGATGAAATTATTATTCCCATTTCATAATTAGAAACTGAAATGCATAGAACTTAAATAACTCAACTAGGTGGCTCCAATAGCATATCTGGTTGGGGCTTGAATTTGAACCCAAGCAGTCTTGCTTCAGAATCCATGCTTGTAAGTATTATATTATAGGACTTGTCTCAGTTGAATTGGTACAGATTTGATCCTACAAGGCCTTCAGTACACTTGATTTGCGTGTCAAATATTTAAAGAATTGAAGAATCACCTGTGAACATGATGAGTAGGGAGAATTCATGTAGGTAAATATTAACAGTAGAAAATTTATCTGATAAATGCAAACAATTTAGCAAAACCCAAGAGTGATGGTGTAGGGAGCTGGGGTGTTTGTTTCCCTTTTCACAAAACAATGCAGCCAACCTTCCATTTGTCTCAACAAGTAGTTTATTTTACTTCTCAGAGGAATGGCAGCAAACGTAAATAAAATCAATAACAGCAACTGAAAAAGCTTAACAGGGAATGCATATCAGTTTTCCCCTGTGTGCCTCAGCTTGTCTATTTTATTTCAAGATACTGCATACATGATTTCTCATTTGGGTGTGTGTGCTGTACTGGGCTTCAGTATTTTGAAAGTCTGCCCCAAGAAGCAAAAAGACCACCTGAATTACACTTTGCCTCCCAAAGTGATAATAATATAGATCTACTGGCATGGTTGTTTCTGAAGAATTTCGTCCAGGATAAAAAAGAGAAATAGAGTTTAAAGGGTTCTATAGGTTTGACAATTCAAAATAAAAAATGTTATCTCTATGGAAAGTCACAGTGGTTAAGTAGGATTCATATCTCATTGATTTAGAATCCAGCATGGCCTCTCCTAGTGTTTTGTCTGCCAGACCGTGAGTGTCCCCAGATCTATGATATTTTGCAAAAGCTCAGTTGTTATCCTAGCTGACGTCTAATAACCCTATTTATGGCACAGCCATGATGGAAGTAATTATTAGTATTCTTAGCCTTGTTCTATAAACTCATAATGATGTGTTTCATTGTTTGTGGTGTTAGCCTTGGGCTGCTAGACATAATTCTGTTTACGACTATGAAGTCAGACTGTCCATCCAGAGCATGACGGATTATGTATTCACTGCAGTTGCTGAATCAGCTGGGTCTGTGCAGTGAATACCACATCCTCATTTTTAGAACTCCACGAGCTTTCTGGGGAAAATCTATAAGATTTGACTTGTAATGTGTAGAACACAATTTATTTCATTTTCTTCCATTAAATTTATTCCTGTGGTTTCTATCATCCGTACCTTGTAGGTTGCATTACAAGTTGAAATTCTTTTTTTGTTTTTGCTATGGTATAATATCCATGTGAGAATCGTCTTTCTTCACCTTGGATAGAGAAATACAAACCACCATTTTACCCATTCACTGGGAGTGTGAACTGGCACATTTTTATAAAGCTGGATCAAAATATTCTTGTGATCAGCTGTCATCTTGTGGAGTTTTCTTTTTTCTCCTGCCACAATTGGAGTTCTAAACCCTTTACAATGATCATGTATATTAGGTATAGTCGTGCGTTGATTCACTAACCTGATTTCTTTCCTCTTTTGGCTTTATCACATTTGTCATGTAACTGTCAAGTCCTTGAGTATTTGCCGAATATTCATTGAGCATATGGGAAGGAGAAAATGTGGAGGATTTTATGGACATAGTTTGAAAGGGGATTCCCATGCCTTCTGTCCACATTTCTTTGACCCAACGTCAGTCACATGATCCCATTTAGATGCAAGGGGTTCTGAATAATGTAGTCTCTGGCTTAGGGGATGCCACAGCAACAGTTCCATACTCTGAAAGATGAGTTTGAATTCTTACTAGACAGTTTGCCAACTCTATCACTCTGTGTGATCTTAGAAGACTTTCTGAGCCTGTTTTCTTATACTTTAAATGAAGAAAACCTAACTACCTTACAGGTTATTATTATTATTATTATTATATGAGATTATATACACAAAAAACATGTAAGCTGCAAAATGCTACACAGATTCATTATTTTTATAAATGATATAATAAAATTTATTTATTTATCTGAACTTAACCTAGAGAATTAGAAGAGCACTCAGGTGCTACTTCCTATTACGAGTAAATCATCTTTATCTTCATAATTGTACTTTTTCTTCAGAGCTACTTTTGTGTCTTCCTGGGATGTGCCAACAGAGCTCATGAAGTCAAATCTTACAGATAAGAAGGAAGAGGCTGGAAAAACCAGGATGATTGATTGATCACCCTATCTACAAATTGATTTTGACCATTTCCAGGGTTTGTCGTCTGTACCCATTGCATTAATTCAATAGTAAAAGTTATCAACCAAAAACAATACCTAAACTGAGCATCACACAAAATTGTTTCCACAATAGCTTTATGTAGAGAGAAACCAATGTGCAAGGTATAAATGGCACCTGGTGTCTATACTATGAGAAGAGGTATAGGGAAAATTATGCACAAATTAAAAGCATGATGTTTTGAGGTCAGAAAAGCACAGTTTGAATTTATCTATACATTAACCAGTTCATAGATCTTGGTGAGTTATTTAACTGTCTTGTCTTCTGTTACTCATTTATTCAAGAGAGATAAGGTTAAAAGCACATTGTTTTTATTAGAGTTGAATTTGATGATGCTGCTAAAGGGTTAGCTGCAGGGGAGGTCCACTGTGGGGATTTAGCCACATGCTTTTCATGTGTCATTCTTACGTGTCACAGAAATGCTATGGATATATAAAGTTCCACAACAAGGTAGTAATAAAAGTGGAACTGGAACTCAGGACCGTCTGAATCCAAAGCTCTGTCTCATAATCATATTTTGTTTGCTTTCCTGGGCATGGAATTGTACCTGGCCTATGGTAATTGCTCAGTAAATCACAGCAATTATTATCTTTCACATCTGTGCCCAGGTCAATTGCTAGATGGAAGTGGGTATTTTGTTCACAATTCACCTATATATAGGTTTTGTGCATTCCTCACAGTGCTCGTGGAGCCACAGTAGCTCCCTACCCTCTGTGATCATGGCTCTTCCAGACCTTCTCTTCAATGACAGCAACACTTAATGAGGAAGGTCAAGGAAGTCCCATTTCATAGATAAGGCATAAAGTAGTTTACTATGTACTTCATCTATTTGTAATAGATTTGTTTTTCTAGGAAGTTTGAACTGTGAGTACTCTTCTTTTTTATTTTGTTATTTTATTTTATTTTTTCATTGCATTTTAGGTTTTGGGGTACATGTGAAGAACGTGCAAGATTGTTGCATAGCTACACACATGGCAGTGTGATTTGCTTCCTTCCTCCCTATCACCTATATCTGGCATTTCTCCCCATGCTATGTCTCCCCACTGTCCCTCCCCTGTTTCCCCCCGACAGACCCCAGTGTGTGATGCTCCCCTCCCCGTGTCCATGTGTTCTCATTGTTCGACACCTGCCTATGAATGAGAACATGCGGTGTTTCATTTTCTGTTCTTGTGTCAGTTTGCTGAGAATGATGGTTTCCAGGTTCATCCATGTCCCTACAAAGGACACAAACTCATCGTTTTTGATGGCTGCATAATATTCCATGGTGTTTATGTGCCACATTCTCCCTGTCCAGTCTATCATCGATGGGCATTTCGGTTGGTTCTAGGTCTTTGCTATTGTAAACTGTGCTGCAATGAATATTCGTGGGCATGTGTCCTTATAATAGAATGATTTATAATCCTTTGGATATTGCTGGGCCAAATGGAATTTTTATTTCTAGGTCCTTGAGGAATCACCATATTGTCTTCCACAATGATTGAACTAATTTACACTCCCACCAACAGTGTAAAAGTGTTCCTATTTCTCCATATCCTCTCCAGCATCTGTTGTCTCCAGATTTTTTAATGATCACCATTCTAACTGGCGTGAGATGGTATCTCAATGTAGTTTTGATTTGCATTTTTCTAATGAACAGTGATGATGAACATTTTTTTCTATGTTTGTTGGCCTCATGTATGTCTTCTTTTGTAAATGTCTGTTCATATCCTTCGCCCATTTTCGAATGGGCTTGTATGTTTTTTTCTTGTCAATCTGTTTTAGTTCTTTGTAGATTCTGGATATCAGCCCTTTGTTAGATGGGTAAACTGCAAAAATTTTTTCCCATTGTGTTGGTTGCCAATTCACTCTAATGACTGTTTCTTTTGCTGTGCAGAAGCTGTGGAGTTTGATTAGGTCCCATTTGTCTATTTTGCCTTTTGTTGCCAATGCTTTTGGTGTTTTGTTCATGAAGTCCTTGCCTACGACTATGCCCAGAATGATTTTGCCTAGATTTTCTTCTAGGGTTTTTATGGTGTTAGGTCTTATGTTTAAGTCTTTAATCCATCTGGAGTTAATTTTAGTGTAAGGTGTCAGGGAGGGCCCAGTTTCTGCTTTCTGCACACTGCTAGCCAGTTTTCCCAACATCATTTATTAAACAGGGAATCCTTTCCCCATTGCTTGTTTTTGTCAGGTTTGTCAAAGATCAGATGGTTGTAGATGGTGTAGAGTTGCCTCCAAGGCCTCTATTCTGTTCCATTGGCCTATATGTCTGTTTTGGTACCATTACCATGCTTTTTTGACTACTGTAGCCTTGTAGTATAGTTTGAAGTCCGGTAGTGTGATGCCTCCCGCTTCGTTCTTTTTGCTTAGAATTGACTTGGCTTTGTGGGCTCTCTTTTGGTTCCATATGAAGTTTAAGGTGGTTTTTTCCAGTTCTGTGAAGAAGGTCATTGGTAGTTTGATGGGGATAGTGTTGAATCTGTAAATTACTTTGGGCAGTATGGCCATTTTCACAATATTGTCTTTCTAACCATGAACATGGAATGTTTCTCTATCTGTTTGCGTCCTTATTTTGTGTCTTATTTTGTTGAGCAGTGGTTTGTAGCTCTCCTTGAAGAGGTCCTTTATGTTCTTTGTTAGTTGTATTCCTAGGTATTTTATTCTCTTTGTGGCAATTGTGAATGGCAGTTCATTTTTGATTTGGCTCTCTTTAAGTCTGTTATTGGTGTATAGGAATGCTTGTGATTTCTGCACATTGATTTTGTATCCTGAGACTTTACTGAAGTTGCTTATCAGTTTCCAGAGATTTTGGGCTGAGACGATGGGGTCTTCTAGATATACAATCATGTCGTCTACAAATAGAGACAATTTGATGATAGGGTGTCGATTTTAGATCTTTCCTTGCTTCTCATGTGGGCATTTATTGCTATACATTTTCCTTTAGAGACTGCTTTAAATGTGTCCCAGAGATTTTTGTATGTTGTGTCTTTGTTCTTGTTGGTTTTGAAAAACATCTTTATTTCTGCCTTCATTTCATTGTTTATCCAGTCAACATTCAAGAGCCAGTTGTTCAGTTTCCATGAAGCTGTGCAGTTCTGAGTTAGTTTCTGAATTCTGAGTTCTAACTTGATTGCACTGTGGTCTGAGAGACTGTTATGATTTCTGTTATTTTGCATTTGCTGAGGAGTGATTTACTTCCATTTATGTGGTCAATTTTTTAGAGTAGGTGCGATGCGGTGCTGAGAAGAATGTATATTCTGTGGATTTAGGGTGGAGAGTTCTGTTAATGTCTATTAGGTTTGCTTGTTCCAGGTCTGAGTTCAAGTCCTGGATATCCTTGTTAATTTTCTGTCTTGTTGATCTGTCTAATATTGACAATGGGGTGTTAAAGTCTCCCACTATTATTGTGTGGGAGTCTAAGTCTCTTTGTCAGTCATTAAGAACTTGCCTTATGTATCTGGGTGCTCCTGTATTGGCTGCATATATATTTAGGATCGCTAGCTCTTCTTGTTGCATTGATCCTTTTACCATTATGTAATGTCCTTCTTTGTCTTTTTTGATCTTTGTTGGTTTAAAGTCTATTTTGTCAGAGATGAGAATTGCAACTCCTGCTTTTTTTTGCTCTCCATTTGCTTGGTAAAACTTCCTCCATCCCTTCATTTTGAGCCTTCGTGTATCCTTGCATGTTTGATGGGTTTCCTGGATACAGCTCACTGATGGGTTTTGGCTTTTGATCCAATTTGCCTGTCTGTGTCTTTCGATTGGGGCATTTAGCCCATTTACATTTAGGGTTAATGTTGTTATGTGTGAATTTGATCCTGCCATTTTGATGCTAGCTGGCTGTTTTGCCTGTTAGTTGATGCAGTTTCTTGATTGTGTTGATGCTCTTTACCATTTGGTATGTTTTTGGAGTAGCTGGTACTGGTTCCTTTCTATGTTTAGTGCCTCTTTCAGGAGCTCTTGTAAAGCAGGCCTGGTGGTGATGAAATCTCTGAGTACTTACTTGTTCACGAAGGATTTTATTTTTCCTTCACTTATGAAACTTAGTTTGGCTGGATATGAAATTCTGGGTTCAAAGTTCTTTTCTTTAAGGGTGTTGAATATTGGCCCCTACTCTCTTCTGGCTTGTAGGGTTTCTGCTGAGAGATCTGCTGTGAGTCTGATGGACTTCCCTTTGTGGGTAACCCGACCTTTCTCTCTGGCTGCCCTTAGCATTTTCTCCTTCATTTCAACCCTCATGAATCTGACGATTAAGTGCCTTGCGGTTGCTCTTCTTGAGGATTATCTTTGTGGTGTTCTCCGTATTTCCTGGACTTGAATATTGGCCTGCCTTGCTAGGTTGGGGAAGTTTTCCTGGATAATATCCTGAAAAGCATTCTCCAGCTTGGTTTCATTCTCTCCGTCACATTCAGGTACACCTATCAAACGTAGATTAGGTCTTTTCACATAGTCTCATATTTCTTGGAGACTTTGTTCATTCCTTTTTACCCTTTTCCTATAATCCTGCCTTCTCATTTTATTTCATTGAGCTGATCTTAGACCTCTTATATCCTTTCTTCTGCTTGGTCATTTTGGCTGTTGAAACTTGTGTATGCTTCTCGAAGTTCTCGTGTTTTTCAGCTCCATCAATTCACTTATATTCCTCTCTACGTTGTTTATTCTTGTTAGCATTTCGTCAAATCTTTTTTCAAGGTTCTTAGTTTCTTTGCATTGGGTTAGAACATGTTCTTTTAGCTCACAGAAGTTACTTATTCCCCACCTTGTGAAGCCTGATTCTGTCAATTCATGACACTCATTCTCCATCCAGCCTTGTTCCCTTGCTGGTGAGGAGTTGTGATCCCTTGCAGGAGGAAAGGCTTTCTGGTTTCTTTTGTTTTCATCATTTTTGCACTGGTTTCTTCCCATCTTTGTGGATTTATCCACCTGTTGTCTTTGTAGTTGTTGACTTTCAGATTGGATCTCTGAGTGGACATCCAGTTTGTTGATGATGAAGTTATTTCCTTCTGTTTCTTAGTTTTCCTTCTAATAGTCTGGCCCCTCTGCTGTAGGACTGCTGAGGTCCACTCCAGGCCCTGCTTGCCTGGGGATCACCTGCAGCAGCTGCAGAACAGTTAGGGTTGCTGCCAGTTTCTTCTTCTGCTATCTTTGTCCCAGAAGGATACCTGCCAGATGTCAATGTGAGCTCTCCTTTATGAGGTGACTCTTTGGATATACAGGGGTCAGGGAGCTGGGTGAGGTGACAGTCTGTCCTTTATATGAGCATAACCACTCCCTCTTTTTTTCTCCCAGATGCTCTGTCCTGGGGAGTTAGGGCTTTATTGATGAGTTTCTGTTGTGCTGCTGCCTTTTTTCAGGGCTTCCCTGCCCTGTGAGGAGGCAGCCTACTCACTGTCTGCCTGCAGAGGCTTTGCTGAGCTGCTGTGGGCTCTGCCCAGCTTCCATGTCAACTTGCCTGCAGTCCTGTTTATACAGGTGTAGATAGAACTGCCTCGGGAATGGCGGCCCACCTCTATAATGGCGGACTCTCTCTGCAATGGTGGGCTGCCTCAGCAACGGCACACTACCTCAATAGTGGTGGATTGCTTCAGTAATGACAGACACACCTCCCCCACAGAGCTGGACCATCCCAGGTTTAGCTGTGCTTGCTGTGAAACTCTCAATCCAGAGCGATTCCGATTGCTGTTTTTTTGTGGGGGTGGGACCAGCCGAGCCTGATCACCTGGTTCCCTGCCTCAGAGCCTTTTTTGTTTTTTAGTAGAATGGTGGAATATCTCCCAGGTGTTCCTGTCACCTGTTGAAAAGGCGCTGGGACCTGTGTGATTTCCCATGTGGCCACCCACTGCACCAGCTGAAACAGCAGTACTGAGATTCGTGGCGCATTTTTGCCCGGGAATCTCCTGGCCTGGCTCCCTGTTTCAGTCCCCTTTTTAATCAGATGAATGGGCAACTCTGCCTTCCTGGAGCTCTAATCGCCAGCTAAAATGGCGCCTGTACCTGAGTATTTTGTATGGAGAACCGCCACACTGTGGTGCCAGTATAACAGCCCCGCTGGCCAAACCAGCTGCACTGGCGATCCATGGGGCTCCTCCACCTGGGAATATCCTGGTCTGTGGGCAATAACAATTCTTCTGGAAATGCGGCACCCACTCACCCTCCACGCTTTCACTGGGAGCTGCAATCCTGAGCTGCTCCTAATCGGCCATCTTGGATCCCTCAGTATTCTTCTTAAAATTGCTTATGAGGAAGAATAGAACAGGACATAAAAGAACACCTTAGAAACAGAGAATGGAGGATATATGGTATCCAAATGTTCAAACAGTTAAACAAAATAAAAATTAATGCC
Organism: Sapajus apella; assembly: GCF_009761245.1. Lineage (NCBI taxonomy): Eukaryota > Metazoa > Chordata > Mammalia > Primates > Cebidae > Sapajus > Sapajus apella. The sequence goes on from NW_022437047.1 coordinate 4,883,445, forward strand.
AAAATTACTTACAAAATAGATCAAGGAGACAAAACCCAAAGCCCCAAGTGTAAAATATAATGTATTATTAAACTGGCATTTACAATGAATAAGGAGAGGATCAATTACTTCATATACTGCACAACTATTCAGGTAAAAAAGTTAGTTCTTTTCATCCCAAAACACTCAGTGAACACAATTTCAGATGGAGTCAACATTTAAATGTATAAGGTAAAACTACAAAAGAAGCAGAAAACACAGGTGATACCTCTTTGATCTTAGGGAGGGAAAAAGCTATTCTAAGCAAACAAAAAATAAACAATGAAATCAACTATAGAGGCAAATTGTTATATTTGGGAAGTTAACTGGTAAAGGAAATCTGTACGTCAAAAAGCATATTAAACAAAATTGAGAGGCGAACATTAACCTGAGGAAGATATTTGCAACACACTCTCATTTAGTTTTCGCAATAGTCCTGTCAGGTAGATAATATTATCTCCATTTATAATGAGGAAATTGAGAACACACACACTTTATGTAATTTAGTGATTTGCCCAAGGTCATTCAGCTAATGAGTGGAAGGACTGGAATTTGAACCCTCAAAAACTGAACTCTAAGCACTGGTTACCTCACGCTTGGCTCCCCCAAGTAAGAAAACAGATCTAGAGAACTGGTGCCATGATTTTGTTTGTTTATTTTCCCCATAATAAGCAGCCATTTACTTTCAGGTAATATACAGTCATACATTACTGAACAATGGAATATGGTCTGAGAAATGCATCATTAGGTGATTTTGTTGTGCAAACATCATAGAATGTACTTAAGCAAACATCCATGGCATAGCCTATGGCACACCTAGGCTATGTTGTATGGCCTGTTGTTCCTTGGCTACAATCCTGTTACTATACTGAGTACTGTAGGCAATTGTGACACAATGGTAAGTATTATTATATCTGAACAAGTATAAACACAGGAAAGGCACGGTAAACATATAGGTAAAAAATGGTACCAGTGTCCAGGGTACTTACATGGAGCTTGCAGGCCTGGAAGTTGCTCTCGATGAGTCAGTGAGGGAGGAGTGAGTGAATGTGAAGGCCTAGGACCTTTACTGTATACCATTATAGACTTGATAAACACTGGACATTTAGATGCCACTAAATTTACTTTTTAAATTTTATTTAGTCAGTAATCAGTTAACCTTGGCTTACTGTAACATTTTACTTTTCAAACTTTTAAATTGTTTAACTTTGTGCCTCTTGTAATAACAGTTTAAAACACAATACATATATAGCAGCACAAAAACATCTGTTTTTCTATCCTTATTCTTAATTAAGCCTTTTACTATTTAAAATGGTTTTGTTTTCCTTTTTTTTTTTTTTTTTTTGGTAGAGACAGGGTTTCACTCTGCTCCCCAGGATAGAGTACAATGGTGTGATCACAGCTCACTACCACCTCAGACCACTTGGCTTAAGTGATCCTCCTGTGGCTCCTGACTAGATAGGACTACAAGTATGTGCTACCAGACCTGGCTGATTTTTAATTTTTAAATGCTATTTATTTATTTATTGTAGAGAAAGGGTCTCCCCGTATGGCCCAGGCTGGTCTCGAACTGCTAAGCTCAAGCGATCCTCCCTCCTTGGTGTCCCAAAGTGCTGGGATTACAGACATCTTTTACTTTTTAAACCTTTATGTTTTAAAATAAGGCACAAACAATACACATTAGCCTAGACCTACTCAGGGTCATGATCATCAATACATCACTTGGCAACATAAATTTTTCAGCTCCATTGTAATCTTATGGGACAACCATCATATATGCCAGTTCCTTCTTCACAGAAATGTCATTATATGGTGCATTACTATAATTTTGGATTTCGACTCTGATTTTTTCTAAAAATCAGAGTAGAGATTTTTAAAGGAACTTTTTTAAAGAAAGTTCAATCTTTAATACACAGAAGCAAAATTGTCATATTAAAAAAAAAATACAGCAACTCCCCAGAAATCGAGCTGCCATTAGAAATGCTGCAGCAAGCCTAATTGTTTCCTGAGCACTGGGCCTGCCACTCTCCCTGTCCCAGGTCTGGCCATGTCTAAGTGCTGAGGAAGGAAGCCTTTCTCTAGCGGTTTGGTCCATGCCAGCATCCTTTTGCAGTTCCCCTCCTTAGCCTGCATTTTCAAAACTCTTCCGTACTGTAGGATATATCATTTCCTCTCCTTGGAATGCCAGCAATCATCATGGGAATCTAGGAAACTGTTTTTCAAAATGCTAGTCAGCATTAGGATGTCTTTGAAGTCACCCTAGAGCTAGGTAATCACTCCTAATAAAAAAATTTGCATGCATCTGTGAGGCCACTCACAGTAGATAGTAATTTTATGTTCATTTGTCTTATTCCTCTATTAAGCTGATCTATTACGAAGCCTCCAGTTTGTCTGTTAGACCAGCGATGCCCAACCTTTCTGGCACCAGAGACCAGTTTCATGGCAGACAATTTTCCACAGACAATTGGTGAGGGAATATGGTTTCCGGATTAAGCTGTTTCACCTCAAATCATCAGGTATTAGACTCTCATAAGGAACACACAGCCTAGATCCCTCACATGTGCAGTTCACAATAGGGTCCACACTCCTTTGAGAATCTAATGTTGTTGCTGACCTGACAGGAGGTGGAGCTCAGGTGGTAATGCTCACTCACCCACCTCTCACCCTCTGCTGTGTGGCCTGGTTCCTAACAGGCAATGGACCAGTAGTGGTCCATGGCCTGGGGACTGGGACTCCCTGTGTTAGAAAATCTCTATGTCTCCCAAATTCAGCACAGCTAGGGACATAGTAGAAGCTGCATGATACCTGGTGGGCTGAACCAAACTCCATGGTAAAACAGCAATGCTCTGCATATAAACTTGACAGTGATAAACTCAACCCCTCTTTTCACCCTGGGCCAATTTTCCCACTAAGAAAATCTTAAGGAGGGCCTAGCATCCACTGTGGGGTTACCATTGTTAGAGTTCAATGCAGGCTAAAATGAGCACGTGATGTGGTTTTAAAGGAAGAAAGCAACAAAAGTACACACCACGGTGTGTGTGTGTGTGTATATATGTGTGGGGCAGTTGGCAGGGTGCTGGAAGACAGGGCAACCTGCCATTGGGCCTCAGGCCCTGAGATCTTGTGAGAGTCCCCTGTGTTTCTCCAGGGTCCTCCCTGACTCAGTTCACAAAGACCCCTCATTTAATCACATGACTCCCAACCCAACCAGAGGACAGCTGTCCATGCTCGTGCTGATGGTCTAGCTGAATAAAGGAAATGGGTGAGCCAGGGTATATAAGTTCGTTGGAGAACTGAGAGATGTAGAAACTCTTCTAAGAAGAGTGTTTACCTCTTTGGCTTTGTAATCTTATTGTATTATCTTTATTATCAATGACAAACAGAGCATCCACTCTGTTCCAGACATGTTTCGGGATACCAGGGTACAGAGATAATGCCACCCTGGGGGACTTGTCAAATCTGTCTATAGGGAATTCAGTCTACTGTGTGTACCAGAAGTGCATACACACACTGCCAAAGAGAAAAGTCATTAAGGGACTGGCTTTTGGAAGAGAGATGTCATTGAAGAATGAAGTGGAGAAAGGCCGGAGAAACTGGAACCAGAGGCAACAGAGACCAAGTCCTTGCTTGAAGGGCACAAAGAAAAGTGATTAGAGTGTACACCAGACCTGGATTTAAGTCCCTGCTGTGATATTTCTAAATTCCAAAGCCTAGTCCGAACCGCATGCAACATCAGTTTTCCAATCTTATAAAGGGGAGAAAGAATACGTATCATCGTTGGGTTAAAAGCATTGAGTACACACATAAAGCATGCTCAGGTAGAGTACTCAAAGGCTCACATGAGGTAGTATTCTTCAGGCCTCAGTGACTTGTGGGTAGAAATCAAGGCTTACTAATATTCATGTCCAGAATTTTCAGCTGCGTTGTCTCCACTGGAGGAAACACAAGGTTGTCAGCCTCCTGCATTGAGCCTCTCCATTCACTGGCAGTTTCTCTTAGATTGATGCAGACTGCTTGTCACACTGTAGCCAGAGCAGCTTGCCCGATCGCCATGGCCAGGTCTTCTACCAAATAGCCCTTCTTGTCCATACTCTCGTACCATACCTTTGGGTCACTGGACCCACTGAAGAATCAAAGTGCTTTGTTTATTTCTTGGCATGCTGTATTACCTGCTGCATGCTACCCTGAGCCACATCTTCCAGCACGCTGTTCAGTTCTCACCATTCTGCCATGTCTGTGAGCCTTTACCTTGCATTGCTGTGCATTGCTGTGAGCTGAGGGCCCTGTACCTACCTCAGGTTTCTCTACAGAGTTGCACTGGTCTCTAAATGTTTCTGTTACTACCACCATTATTAGTGTTATTAGCAGACTTTTTGCACTGATAAGATTGGATTGTAAGCAAATTCAAATGTACGTATTCATTCATTCCAAAAACACTCACTGAGCAACTATTGCATGTTGAATATTATTTCAGACAAGGAGGATGCAATAGTGAGCACAGCCGACCCCATCCCTGACCTCATTCAGAAGTTTATAGTCTAGAAACATCTCTTCTCTCCTATCTTTCTGCCTGGAGAAAAGAAAAACACAGTGCTGCTCTGTCCTGTATTGAATTACTTCTCAACATCTCTGCATCATCATTTAAATGTAGTCTGTGCTGCACTCATCTGAGCCCCCCAACAACATCCACTTGATCCCAGAGCAAGGAAGTAATATTCTCTTAAAAATAAAAAGCATATCAACCTTAGCTTCTGCCAGCTATGATTCCCTGGAAATAACATTTATTTCAAGAGCTGGAACACAGAAAATATCAGCAGAAGTTACCCCTCATTGTTGGATCTCTTTGGTTTCAGCCAGATTATTTTTTCACAAAAATATAATTCTACTTCATTTGCTCATTCCCATGGTTGTCAGGAATATGATATGAAAGACAAAGAATCAGTGTGGAAACTGCTAGAGGAATTGAGTAATGGCAAGGTCATGATTCTCTTTGTTTTGATAGGTGGTCGGGCATCTGCTTCTTGCCTTTCCCTAACTAGAGTGTGGAGGGCATCTTCCTCCTCTTTATCCTGCCTACACTTTCTCATCAAGCAGTTTCCATTACTTTCTCTTTCTCCATCCCTATGCCATTTTTTTCCATGAGTAAAACAGGAATAATAGCCATGCTGACTTCAAGATTTGTTTTAAGGACTGAATTTGGTATATTGGATTATGGAAGCATGTCCACAGCAGAGTGCCTAAGAGTTGTGTGGCTAAGAGTTTGGTTTCCTGGCTTCATTATTTGCTTTGACTTACCTTAGGGAAATCTTAACCTCTCTGTGTAAAATAAAGAAACCAATAGCTACTTAAAACTTGTAATTATGACTTATAAATGATGTCTACAAAGCATGTAGCACAGTGTTCCACATAGTAAGTAGTGAACATATGCTAGCTACTAATTTTATGATGAATATTATTGCATCTCTCTTTTCCTCCCTTTACATCAAGAGTGCTACTTAATTGGCTCTGTTTTGATCTCTGTCTTTCATGCAATTATCTATTCATTTTGTTGTAGGGAAAAACTGAGATGAGAATGACATAAAATCTGGAGATAGTGCAGGTTTTCTGGCCTCTCTTCTTAGCTACATATGCAGCAGGGTTGTGGCAATATAGGGAATCCACAAGGGAGCAGATAAGGTCCCTGGCTGAGCAAGAAGTTCCAAGGGAGCACAGATATGACACTGCACGGGGTCTGCTCTCAGGGGTCTGCAATCCCTGTGTGACCCTGCTGGAGTCTTGCATTGGCAGCTGCAGTGTGAGGAGCACCTCCTCAAGAGGAGCCTTCTATCCTCCCATATGCCTGCTCTTTGAGCAACAGTCATCTGTTCAGGAGGTTTGAATTATTTCCTTCTCCATTTGTCATATGGATTCCCTAATATTTATCTGTGCTGTTTGTCACATTTCTCTGAAAAGTTTCTAAGTTATACTTCTTTATGTGCTGTTGGATTGCTGCCTTATGCCACCACTGCCACCACCATCAACAGTACCACCACTACCACCCCCATCAACAATACTACCACTGCTGCCACCATCAAAACCATCACCATCACCACCATGAACACCCTCACAAATACCATATGACCACTATCATCAACACCATCACCACCACAACCATCACCATTAACACCACCATGACCACAAACACCACCATCAATACCAGTACCATCACCACCACCACCATCATCTCAAATACCATTATGACCACTATCATCAACACCATCACCACCATAACCATCACCATTAACACCACCACAACCATCAACACCACCARCACCACCATCAACACTACCATCACCAACACCATCATAAATAMCATTATGACCACTATCAGCAACACCATCACCACCACAGCCATGACCATTAACACCACCAGGTCTACCAACACCACCAACACAACCATCAGCACCACTACCATCATCATCATCACCACCAACACCATCACAAATACCATTATGACCACTATCATCAGCACTATTATCAACACTATCACCACCACCACCACCACCACCATTAACACCAACACCACGAGCACCCACCATTACCACCGTTTCCACTATGTGTCAAGCTTCCTCTCCTCGGGGAGGTTTTTTCTGTTTCTGGCTCAGACTTGCATATCCCTTCTATTTGCTTTTTCTGTTCCCACATTTTTATCATGGCACATTTGACACCCACTAATTGATTTTGGATTGAATCCTATAAAATACCGCTCATGTAGTTTTATCCATTTGAAATTGCTGAAATTTGACCATTTTTGACTGATTATTTTACATGACTCAAGCTGGTATTTATCTACCCATTCCATTAAACTGTTAATTATGTGAGAAAACAAGGAGAACTTTTACCCTATTTTGGCAACACCTGGCACAGTGCTTGCTGTGTAGTTGATACTTGATATAGATGCATTGAATAACCGAAAGAGGCATATGGCATAAGCTTTATAGACCCTGAAGCACTATTCAAATGTAAGAGACTGCTGCAGTAGAACAGTTGAGCATATAAAAATATCCTTGTATTAAAAATATGACCTGTCCTTATAGGCTGATTTGGAAATGAAGAAAATAAAAGTCAGTGTGAGACTTTAAATCATAGAAGTTAAAATATTTTCCAGAGCTCTTGGGATAACTCGGGGCAGGCAGCCTTGGGGGATGAGTAGGTAGAGTCCCATTTTCTTCTTCTATCTCTGTTGTTCTACCTTTATTTGTTTTGTATATTAATGATCCAAATATATGTGTGTGTGTGTGTGTGTGTGTGTGTGTGTGTGTGTGTGTGTGTTTGCGTATTTTAATGTTACTCATAAGAATTTAAAAAATTCTGCAATAGATGTCATGGAGTCAATAAAGGCCTTCAGGCAGGGAAGTATCCTATTGAGATTTGTAATTTTTGGATGGTCCCTGGCAGGAGCATCAGTAATGGGGTGAAGAGATTGAAGCTGGAGGCTCAAGGGCCAGTGAGGAGAGAGGAGTTGAAAAGAGGAAATGGGCTTGACAGGAAGCTAGGAATATTCATTTCACTGAAAGATGAGGGGACTGAGAGGAGAATTCTGCCTTGATCCCAAGATTGGGGGTGACTAGGGGGTTGTATGGATAGCAGTGCAATTCTCTGAGACAGGTGGTGTAAGAATATCTTTGAAGAGAAATGTAGTGAATTTGATTTGAGTTTATTGCGTGGGAGATATGACTATACAAGTCTAAAATTGACCTTGCAAAGTGGGTAGACTGAGAACTGTCTTTTAAAATTTTTTCCCATTTCATTGATATGGAAACTGTGGCTTATAGTGGTTGCTTGAATAACCAAAATAGAAAAAAGCCAGGGAGATATAAAGCTGGTCTTGAACCCAAGATGACTACATTCTTTAACCTCTTTATCATCAGTCCACCTACTAGAGAGTCCTGTTGTAATTGATGGATGTCAGCTCCCCAGACATTCTTGGCCTCCATGCCTCCATAGGATTGGATGTATCCAGAAATTGACTAGAGAGCAGCACTTTTAAGATTTTAATTAATCATTAACTGGCTTGCCCTCTGAGCACTTTTTGCTCCTGCTTTGAATTTTTAGACAGATGGCAGGCGGTTATTTCCTCAGCTTTGTCATCTTTCACATGGCAGATGAAATATCAAGCACAGACTTGGAGAAGGATCATAATTCATTATAATTAGTCTTCTTTGATCATTTGTCCTTTGTCCTGAATACAGCAGCAACATTTAATTGTTGTTGAAGCATTAGTCAAGAACAGTGAGCAAAATGCTCTCCCTCGCTCTCTTCTCTCAATATATGCCTGAGGGCATCACTGATGTTGGGAAACCATATTCTCAGTTGGCTTTTTAAATAGCTATAGAGCAGCAAGTGAAGGAGCATTGAATTAGAAGCCATGACATGAGTATGGCCTATTTTCCTTGATCATGTTAGTAGTGTTAATTAATATACTGACCATTTAGTACCGTTGTAAGGATTTAGGAAGAAAAGGAGCTAACATTAACTGATGGCCTCCTCTGTGCTTGAAAATGTACTCATATGATCTCACTTCCTCTTCAGAACATGCCAAGGCTGAATAACTGGGCAAAGTCAAGCAGGTACCGCATGGCAGAGACAGGAGCCCAACCCCTCAACTGCCTGAATCCAGAGTCTATGCATGTGTACCAGCTTGTATTTATCTTCACTCTCTTGTAGTGCATTTACTTAGCAAACCAAGTTAGATTGTAATTGAAAGCAGATGCCATCATACCACCATGTGAATCTTGAAAAGCATGGCTCTGGGAGGTGACACTGAGAGTGGCAGTTACTGGATAATGTGTTACAAATTAACTTCTTGCCCTGACAACTAAAAAATAACTTATTAAATAAAGTAATGATGCTCTTTTATGCGTGTTGTGTGATTTAGACTTTAGTAGTTAATATAATTGGTATTACTTAGTTTTCAATCTTTACACTCACTTATCCATCCAAGTCTTAGGAATCAGGTGAGGAAATGGAATTAGCACCATTTTACAGATCAGAGAATTGAAGCTCAGTTGGTGCCACTGCTATTGAAGGCCAGCAAGCTTTTAAACAATCAGACTGTAGACATGTAGATTCATGTGGCCTCTCTTAAATAAAATCCAAGCAGAAGCAAAACTATGAAGACTTAGGCTCAGGAAAAATTTTTTCTTAGAAGCTGACATTCACCTCCAAGTCATATGGTTAGGGTTTGCTTCCTTCCACTTTTCAATTTCTGACACTAAGTGATAATTATAGAGACTGAGAAGCACCCAGTGCATTTACTGAAGCTAATTGACTCGATGGGGGAAAGGCTGATTATGCAGCGGAATCCAAACTACCAATTAAAGAAGAAGGAAATCACATGCACATGATATCTTGGATATTTATATCATGGGGAACTAAAAGAGCTAGCCATCCTTGTCACTGTGGAGACAGTCTGAGAGTCAAGGTGCCCGGCCCTGGGGCAGTCAGCTTGAGGCCTGGGTTTGGCCAAGACCTCAGCCAGCAGCACCATGTCAGCAGCTTCTCAGCCCCTAATGAGTGCTCTGGAGGCTGTGCTGCTAGGCTAAAATGGGAAATCTTGGCAAAGGAAGAGATTAGATTAAATGCACATAAGAGGGGAAATCAGACAAAGAGGAGCTGCATCAATCAGTTATCAGAAAAATGGGGCTCAGAATACACTAATAATGCTAACTTGTGGACAGTGCTTTGGAGTTTGTACAGAGAGTGTGGCTCTCCCAACATCTGCCACTTAAGAAGCAGGAGTATTTCCCCCAACTTCCAGCAAGCGAGTGCATGCCCTACCTCCCACATCTCCTGGCAAGAGGAGCCAGGCAAGAAATGCAGGATTTTGACTTCTGGTCACAGCCCCCGAGGGCTGCCTGCACTGATGGGGGCTGGGGATAGTACTGGGGAGTTGCCCTGGTGTGGTTTATAACTGATTCTCCCAGGAACTGTTTTTTTTTTTTTTGTTTTGTTTTGTTTTGTTTTAATTTTTTTCTTACCGAAGAGCTTCTCTACAGTGGCATAGCAGAGTGGCTGCAAGGCTAACGATAATGGGGACATTAACTAAATAACGAGCTGGCACAAAGAAGCAGCCATGCTAGGGTCTTAATTAGGCTCTGGCTGAAGCAGAGATGGAGCACATTTGCAAGAGATTTCTGGTTGACTAATCTGGTGTCAAGAGTGTTCCCTCTGGGTTGTCTCAAGTCAGTCACCATATGATTTAAAAAGTTGTCTAAGCCAAGAATTCCAAGTGGGCCAATTTCTCAGGAGAAGAGAGGACTTGCTTCCCCAAGAACTAGCCCCCTGGAGTAGATTAGCACTGGGATCCCTTTGTCTTCCTTGACTAACAGTTTAACTTTATGGGCTCCTCAGCTGAGAGTCCACTGTTTCTGTCCCACCAATAAGGGCTGAAGTCCGGCTGTATACCTGGGTTGCTAGAGCTGAAAAACACTGAGCAGTGCTGGCTGGGCTATTTCTGAGCAGTCCTTCTATCTACAGTGGCAGGTAAATGGTGCCGGGAAATGAATCAGGATCAAAAGGGGAATTTGAGACCAGGGCCCAGGACCTGGGAGCTGAGGGGTTGAGGGGCAGCAGAACAGAACAAAGTAGTGGGGAAAGTACTGATGTCACATGAACCTTGCATTTCACATGATCTCTGCTCTTCCCACTGGTTGGGGGG